>NC_057800.1:196227301-196247898 GCF_018294505.1 Triticum aestivum | reverse complement strand
GGGGGGGAGGAGGTTGTAGGAGGGACGGGGGCTCCGCCGTTGTTGAGTCGCATGTCGCCAGTATAGGGTTGTGGCCGTGTGTCACTCCTCCCCCTTCCTCTTTCCATAGCCTGGTGCTTTCTGGCAATGCTTCAGGTGGGACGGGCGTTGTCGGTTCCGACGGTGGTTGGAGTTGGCGGAGCTATTTGAGGCCACCCCCATTGATGTTCTCAGGGTGGTCTGGGTGGAGAACCACGACCCTGGCGATGGGAGGCGCGTTGATTGGGCGCATTTGCGTGGCTTGGGTGCGGGCGAGCAAACATGGCCGCTTGGGCGAGTGGTGGGCGGAGCGGGGGTGCGACGGAGGGGCTCAGAGCACCAAGGTACATCACTTGCCCAATCTTTGTACTAGCCGTCGGCGGCGGCATCCGCAAACATTGTTTCCTTTTTGCAGGCTCTGCCGCGGTACTCTCACTCCCTTCGTGTTGCTCTGGGTGAAAACTTGATCCATGGGATCAGACGGTGGCGGCTATCCTGGTCCTGCCCTTCTTGGAGGCGCCGTTTTGGAGTCACTGCTCCGGCGTTGGCCATCTCACTTCTCCTCGGTGGATCACCCATGTGGTGGTCCGTCGGCTAGAAGCGGTTCTTCTGTGCTCATTCGTAGTATGCTTGGTAGTCGTTGGGATGGTTTGTCGGCACCTTTGTATCTTGCTTTGGGTGTGTGTATAGGTCTTCTCGAATGTATGAGGTGATGGTTGCTTTATAATATAAAGCGGGGGGAGGGCTTTTTCGTCATTAGGGGATTGTGTCGTGGAGAGATAGAGAGGGCTAGAAAGAAAGAGGAAGCAAGAGTGAGAAAGAGAAGGTTAGAGAGAAAGATGGAGGGTGATAGACAAAGTGGGAAACGAGAGACAAATATGCAATGTATTCATAGGTGCAATTGGATTAGAACAAACTAAAAGGCCCGTGGCAACGCACGGGAATTATACTAGTTACAAGAGTTGATCTACCACGAGATCGTAATGGCTAAACCCTAGAAGCCTAGCCTATGTGGGTATGGTAATGAGTATATGCGGTGTCCTTTCCGGACTATCCCCTTCGGTTTATATAGACACTGAGGGGATCTAGGGTCTACATGGAGTCGGTTACATAAGAAGGAATCTTCAGTCGCCAAGCTTGCCTTCCACGCCAAGTAGAGTCCAATCCGGACACGGTGCAATCTTTGGCCTTCATGTCTTCACAGCCCATCAGTCCGGCCGATGGATAACAGGCCGGACGCCCGAGGACCCCTTAGTCCAGGACTCCCTCAGTAGCCCCCGAACCTGGATTTCAATGACGAGGAGTCCGGCACGCTAATTGTCTTCGGCATTGTAAGGCGGGTTCCCCTTTCTCTGACCTCCAAGATAGTCTTCTGATGCAATGATAGTATCCTGACCTATTACGCACACCATACACAACCGCAGAGAGAATATAATATTTGCACGAACCTAATCTGTTGACAGCTTTTTTCCAACACGACATCGTGTCTGTCCGGTTATAATTTTGAACCGTTTTTCTTCTGCCATTCCACGCTTCGAGATGCGGTTGCTATTTGGCACGTCTTGTCGAAATAGAGATCGTGTCCCCTTATTGTGGGATCCTCATCAATGCGGGCATGGGTAACTCAACGGTGCCGTTTATACAACCCTAGGGAACAGGCGAATCTTAAGGCGAGTGATGATGCCACTTCTGCTATGCATGATACTTATGATGAAACTACTTCTATGCTTGATACTACTGTGCCACTTGGTGAATTTCTTGATGAACAACTTGCTAGGGTTAGAGAGAGTGAAAATATTGAATCTGATAATATTGATGAAAGTGATGATGAAGACTCTTCCCCTAATAAATATGAATCACCTGTTATTCCTGAGGGTTATGTTTTTGAAAAAGAAGCTGCTCTAGCTATTTTAGATTGCAAAGATAGATACGAGCTCAAGAGGTTATTAGCTAAATGGAAGCAAAATCTCTTAATGCTAGAATGAAACCTGACCCTGCTTTTGCTACTTCACCTATCTATGTTACTGATAAGGATTATGAATTCTCGGTTGATCCTGATATAATTACTTTGGTTGAATCTCATCCTTTTCATGGCTATGAATCCGAAACTGTTGTCGCACATCTTACTAAATTAAATGATATAGCCACCCTGTTCACTAACGATGAGAGAACTCGTTACTTTTATATCCTTAAAATGTTTCCGTTCTCGTTAAAGGGTGATGCTAATATATGGTCTAATTCTCTTGATCCTGGTTGTGTGCGTAGTCCCCAGGATATGATTTATTACTTCTCTGCTAAATATTTCCCTGCTCATAAGAAACAAGCTGCCTTAAGGGATATATATAATTTTGTGCAAATTGAAGAAGAGAGTCTCCCACAAGCTTGGGGGAGGCTTCTCAAGTTACTTAATGCTTTGCCTGATCATCCTCTTAAGAAAAATGAAATGCTTGATATCTTTTATAATGGACTAACCGATGCTTCTAGAGGTTGCCTGGATAGTTGTGTTGGTTCTGTTTTCAGGGAAAGAACACCGGATGAAGCTAAAATTTTATTGAATAATATGTTGACAAATGAAAATAATTGGACACTTCCTGAGCCTATTCCTAAACCAACTCCGAAGAAGAGAGGTGTTCTATTTCTTAGTCCTGAAGATATGCAAGAGGCAAAGAAATCTATGAAAGAAAAAGGTATTAAAGCTGAAGATGTTAAGAATCTACCTCCTATTGAAGAAATACATGGTCTTAATTTACCACCTGTTGAAGAAACATATGATCTTCATCCTTCACCTATTGAATAAGTACATGGTCTTGATAACCCGACACAGGTAGTAAAGGTAAATTCTCTCTATAGATATGATAAAGCTGAAATCCCATTTACTAGATGAGTTTGATAAATTTATGGTTAAGCAAGAAGACTTCAATGCTTATTTTGGTAGACAATTGAAATACAATTCAAATATGCTTGAACACTTGGGTGATTATATGGCTAATGTCAAAGGTGAACTTAAACTTATTAGTAAACATGCTTCTATGGTTACCACTCAAGTAGAACAAGTACTTAAGGCTCAAAATGATTTGCTCAATGAACTGAATAGTTAGAATAATGACAATATTGTTAGAGTTATGACTAGAGGTGGTAAAATGACACAGGAACCTTTGTATCCTGAAGGCCATCCTAAGAGAATTGAGCAAGATTCTCAGAGAAATAATATAGATGCACCTAGTTCTTCTAAAAGGAAGAAAAAGAAAAATGATAGGACTTTGCATGATTCTAGTGAACATATTACTGAAACTCCCGAGAATCCAAATGATATTTCTATTTATGATGCTGAAACACAATCTGGTAATGAACCAGAAACTAGTGATAATAATAATGTTCATGATGATGCTCAACCTAGTAATGATAATGATATAGAAGTTGAACCTGCTGTTGATCTTGATAACCCACAATCGAAGAATCAATGTTATGATAAGAAAGACTTTGTTGCTAGGAAATATGGTAAAGAAAGAGAACCATGGGTTCAAAAAACCCATGCCTTTTCCTCCCAAACCATCCAAGAAAAAGGATGATGAGGATTTTGAGCGCTTTGCTGAAATGATTAGACCTATCTTTTTGTGTATGCGATTAACTGATATGCTCAAAATGAATCCTTATACTAAGTACATGAAAGAAATTGTTACTAATAAAAGAAAGATTCCGAAAGCTGAAATTTCCACCATGCTTGCTAATTATACTTTTAAAGGTGGAATACCAAAGAAACTAGGAGATCCCGGAGTACACACTATACCATGCTCCATTAAAAGAAACTATGTTAAAACTGCTTTATGTGATCTTGGAGCCGGTGTTAGTGTTATGCCTCTCTCTTTATATCGTAGACTTGATTTGAATAAGTTGACACCTACTAAAATATCTTTGCAAATGGCTGATAAATCAACTGCTATACCTGTCGGTATTTGTGAGGATGTGCCTGTTGTAGTTGCAAATGTTATTATTAATGGACTTTGTTATTCTTGATATTCCCGAGGATGATAGTATGTATATTATTCTTGGAAGACCCTTTTTGAATACTGCAGGAGCTGTTATTGATTGCACTAAAGGCAATGTCACTTTTCATGTTAATGGTAATGAGCATATGGTACACTTTCTAAGGAAACAACCTCAAGTTCATAGTATCAACTCTATTGGAAAAATCCCATCGATTATATTTGGAGGTTTTGAATTTCCTCTTCCTACTATAAAGATGAAATATGATATTCTTATTATTGGGGATGTGCATATCCCCGTTGAGGTAACATAGTGTTATTCGAAATTTCTCCGGTTCCATGTATTCGAAATGAGTTTGTTAACAAGACCTCGTCAACCTTGTTAGTGGATTCCTTTTGATGAGCATGAGATGGATGAAACTAGAAGGCACAACTCTCTGTACCCTCCTTTTACTTTCTGTTATTTATATTAAATAAAATAAAAATAAGTATTTTCCGTCTGTTATCTGAATTATCCGTGCAATATAAAAATACCTCGAAAATGAAAGTTCTCCAAATGCCCTGAAATTTAAATATGATTTTTTCTAGAATATTTGAGAATTTTTGGCACCAAGAACACAGCACGGGGGGCATCCACCTGGCCACGAGGGTGGAGGGCGCGCCCCTGCCTCGTGGGCCCACGGTGGCCCTCCTCCACTTATTCCTGCACCCACACACTTCTTCTTCCTCCCACAAACACGAATATCCATCTGAAGCACGAGTTCTAGGTCATTTTGCTACGATTTTCGATCTCCTTGCTCAAAGCACCTCTCACAAAACTGCTTGGGGGGATTGTTCCTTGGTATGTGACTCCTCCATTGGTCCAATTAGTTTTTGTTCTGGTGCTTTATTCATTGCAAATTTGTGCTGCCTAGGTGACCATGTTCTTGAGCTTGCATGTCAAATTTATATGGTTAAAAGTAGTTCTAATGCATGATATAGGCTCTAGGCACTTGTAGGAGTTGTTGCTATCAATTTTGTTGAGCTTGGTTCACTTTTGTTTTAAGTTACTAAAAATTTGAGAAATTTTTCAGAGGAAGAAATATGCTTAGGAAAATGTACCAAGGTGGTTCTTCAAGGAAGCAAGGACCCAGGCTTGCAATGCTTGATGCTGATGAAGAACCACCAAGACATGCTCCAGTGCGTCCTTGTGAATGGCCTTCGGAAAACTTTATGGATCGAGCGGGAATTAAGGAAGAATTTAATGCATATTTGCGTAACGCTGATCTTGTGAGCTTCGAGGAAGAAAAGTGCCGCCAGTATCACTATCTCACTAGTTCCTTTGTGAGGAGGTTTGAATTTTTATCTTCACGTAATTCTCCAACTGTCCTGTTTGATCTTTATGAAAATTCTTACACTATGGACTTAGAGGATTGTACCACTGCTTGCAAACTTCCACAATGCGGTAGTGTCAGGGAACTCACAAATCTGAATTTAGAGATTTTCTTGCTAGTATAACTGTGGGGGAATCTAGAGATATAACACAAGCTACCATAGGGAGCATTCACTTTTCTGCTATACATTATTTTGCTCTCTTCATAGGTAGATGCATTAATGGTAAAGATGAAGCATGTCATATGTGTGTTCCTGACCTTAGTATTCTTAGGAGTGCTATGTTAGGAGACAAATCTCATAATTTGGGAGCCATTGTTGCACGTAGGTTGCATCTTAATAGATTTAATGAAGATTTCTTTGGTGGAATTTATGCAACCCGCTTAGCTGATTTTCTTGGTGTAACCATATGTAATGATGATATTGAATTGCCTCCTGCTTACCTAGACTTTAATGCTATGTTTCACCACCAGTTTGTTGAGAGGAATGAATCACCTCTCCAGTATCTCTTAATCTTTGACAGACGCCGTGCTGTCTGTATTACTCTCCCTGCTCATGCCTTTTCTGATTATCAGGCAAAAGGAAGATATGTTATTACCAAAGAGGAGGCAGATGAGTACGAGAGGAGGGCGGAGGCCGCTCGTCGCCATGCTGCATCTCAGGAGGCAATAGCCGCTGCATCGCAGTACGACCCCAACTATTATTATGGATATCCGCCAGGCCAACCGTGGCCATAGACCAACTTAGGCCAAAAGCCTAAGCTTTGGGGAGTACGTATTTCCCACCGACATTACATTCATGTTCACACACTCATTGCTAGATGTCGGTGCTCATACTTTTTCATTGTATCATCCATGCTAGTGTATTTCCCTTTTTATGCTTTCTTCTTGTGTGCTTAATAAAACCTTAAGAAAACCAAAAAAAATTAATTGTAGCTTTTAATTAGTTTACTTTCCATGCTTGTAGTAGTAATTAAAAAGAAAACCCAAAAAGATTTCATGTTCTTCTTTTGCTTGTTGGGAGCTCTCCCGTGTAAATAGTTTTATTTCTTTCCTTTTCTTTGGGGGTCGATAGGAGAAGACCATAATTAAATTGTTGAAGTGGCTCTTATATGCATTACTGTTGATTTGACAAAAGAGCCCATATTGCCTTGTCTTCTCCTGTTTTTTGAATGCTTGCAGATTCCAGCTTAGTTCAATGCACGTGCACTCTTATTATTATCCACATCGTTCAGTCGTGCAAGTGAAAGGAAATTATGACGATATAAGATGGACTGATTGAGATGAGAAAAGCTGGTTTGAGCTCGACCTCTCTTGTTTTTGTAAATATGATTAGTTCATCGTTCTTGATTCAGCCTATTATGAATAAACATGTTTGCAATGACAACTAGAGATCATAGTTTCTTGTGCCATGCTTGATTAGCTAGGAGCTTATAATGGTTTACCTTGCGTGCCAACATGCTATTAAAATAGTTGTGATGTGGTATGATAGGGTGGTATCCTCCTCTGAATGATTTAAGTGACTTGACTTGGCACGTGTTCACGCATGTAGTTGAAACAAAATCAACATAGCCTTCACGATATTTATGTTCATGGTGGATTATATCTTACTCATGCTTGCATTCGGTGTTGATTAATTTTAATGCATGTTCATGACTGTTGTCGCTCTTTAGCTGGTCGCTTCCCAGTATTTTGCTAGCCTTCACCTGTACTAAGCGGGAATACTGCTTGTGCATCCAACTCCATAAACCCCAAAGTTATGCCATACGAGTCCACCATACCTACCTATATATGATATCTACCTGCCGTTCTAAGTAAATTTGTATATGCCAAACTCTAAACCTTCAAATATATATCTTGTTTTGTATGCTCGAATAGCTCATGTATCAACTAGGGTTGTCCGTATCTTCCATGTTAGGCGGGTTATTCTCAAGAGGAGTGGACTCCGCTCCTCACTCATGAGAAAATGGCTGGTCACCGGGATGCCCAGTCCCATGCTTTATGCAACTCAAATCAAAATAATTGCAAACAAAACTCCCTCGGGACTGTCGTTAGTTGGAGGCAATCGTTGTTTCGAGCAAGCCATGGATTGATGCTTGTTGGTGGAGGGGGGTATATATAAACTTTACCATTCTGTTTGGGAACCGCCTATAATGTGTGTAGCATGGAAGATATCGCCATCTCTTGGTTGTTATCTTGACAATGAAAGTATACTGCTCAAAATATTATTCATATCTATTTCAAAATCGAGCTCTGGCACCTCTACAAATCCTTGCTTCCCTCTGCGAAGGGCCTATCTATTAATTTTTATGTTGAGTCATCACCCTCTTATTATAAAGCACCGGTTGGAGAGCAGCACTGTCATCTGCATTCATTACTATTAGTTTACATTGAGTATGACTTGAGTGGATCTCTTTTACCATGAATTAAAATGTCTAGTCAGTCCTTGATCTTTGAAGGTGCTCTGCATTTATGTTTTGCGGTCTCAGAAAGGGCTAGCGAGATACCATCTTGTTATATCATATTATGATTGTTTTGAGAAAGTGTTGTCATCCGAGATTTATTATTATTGCTCGCTAGTTGATTATGCCATTGATATGAGTAAATATGAGACTTATGTGTTATTGTGAATATGGTTAGTTTATAATCTTTGCTGAAAACTTGAATGCTTGTTTTACATATTTACAACAACAAGAGCAAACAAAGTTTGTAAAAGTTTTTCTTTATCACTTTCAGTTTATCAACTGAATTGCTTGAGGACAAGCAAAGGTTTAAGCTTGGGGGAGTTGATACGTCTCCGCCGTATCTACATTTCCAAACACTTTTGCCCTTGTTTTGGACTCTAACTTGCATGATTTGAATGGAACTAACCCGGACTGACGCTGTTTTCAGCAGAATTACCATGGTGTTATTTATGTGCAGAAACAAAAGTTCTCGGAATGACCTGAAACTTCACGGAACATCTTTTCGGAAATAATAAAAAATCCTTGCAAAAGATGTAGACCAGGGGGCCCACACCCTAGCCACGAGGGTGGGGGCACGCCTGCCCCCCTAGGGCGCGCCCCCTACCTCATGGGCCCCCTGGAGCTCCTCCGACCTCAACTCCAACTCTATATATTTGCTTTCGGGGAGAAAAAATAGGAGAAGGATTCATCGCGTTTTACGATACGGAGCCGCCGCCGAGCCCTAAAACCTCTCAGGAGGGCTGATCTGGAGTCCGTTCGGGGCTCTGGAGAGGGGAATCCATCGCCATCGTCATCATCAACCATCCTCCATCACCAATTTCACGATGCTCACCGCCGTGCGTGAATAATTCCATCGTAGGCTTGCTGGACGGTGATGGGTTGGATGAGATTTATCATGTAATCGAGTTAGTTTTGTTAGGGTTTGATCCCTAGTATCCACTATGTTCTGAGATTGATGTTGCTATGACTTTGCTATGCTTAATGCTTGTCACTAGGGCCCGAGTGCCATGATTTCAGATCTGAACCTATTATGTTTTCATCAATATATGAGAGTTCTTGATCCTATCTTGCAAGTCTATAGTCACCTATTATGTGTTATGCTCCGTTAACCCCGAAGTGACAATAATCGGGATACTTACCGGTGATGATCGTAGTTTAAGGAGTTCATGTATTCACTATGTGTTAATGCTTTGGTCTAGTACTCTATTAAAAGGAGGCCTTAATATCCCTTAGTTTCCATTAGGACCCCGCTGCCACGGAAGGGTAGGACAAAAGATGTCATGCAAGTTCTTTTCCATAAGCACGTATGACTATATTCGGAATACATGCCTACATTACATTGATGAATTGGAGCTAGTTCTGTGTCACCCTAGGTTATGACTGTTACATGATGAACCGCATCCGGCATAATTCTCCATCACTGATCCAATGCCTACGAGCTTTCCATATATTGTTCTTCGCTTATTTATTTTTCCGTTGCTATTGTTATCATCACTACAAAATACCAAAAACATTACTTTTGCTATCATTACCTTTTGCTACCGTTACGACTACTATCATATTACTTTGCTACTAAATACTTTGCTGCAGATATTAAGTTTCCAGGTGTGGTTGAATTGACAACTCAGCTGCTAATACTTGAGAATATTCTTTGGCTCCCCTTCTGTTGAATCAATAAATTTGGGTTGAATACTCTACCCTCGAAAACTGTTGCGATCCCCTATACTTGTGGGTTATCAGCCTCCTACTGGAATGATACCTTGGTTCTCGAAAATGGAGGGAAATACTTACGCTACTTTGCTGCATCACCCTTTCCACTTTAAGGGAAAACCAACGCAGTGCTCAAGAGGTAGCAAGAAAGATTTCTGGTGCCGTTGCCGGGGAGTCTAAGCACAAGTCAAGACATAACAAGTACCCATAACAAACTCTTATCCCTCGCATTACATTATTTGCCATTTGCCTCTCATTTTCCTCTCCCCCACTTCACCCTTGCCATTTTATTCGCCCTTCTTCTGTTCGTCTTTCCATTTGCTTTGATGTCTTGGATCGTTTGCTCGTTTGGTTGGAATAGTTGTTTATTTATTGCTAAACAGAGAACCTAAGATCTATGTATCCTCATCCACATGCTAATCTTTTTAAGAGATCCAATTATGATGAACCAATTGCTAGTGAGTTTTGAGCACTAGATTATCTTTATGAAGTTTTTCTTGAAATTTGTGAATCTGAAAATTGTGATGAAGTACTTTATGGAGTGATTCACGATGGATCTTTGAATAGAAAGCATGATTGCAATGATGATAGTATAAATTCTATTAATGTCAATTGTGCTTATAATATGCAAAACCCTAAGCTTGGGGATGCTAGTTTTGCTATGACTACTATTTGTTACAATGATCATGATTGGGGTGATTCTTCTTATGATCTTGAAAATTTATTTAAGCCCCATGATGAATATGAGATTGATAATAATGTTTGTAATAATATTGAAAGTGGGTTTGGAAACGTGTCAACTTTAGATCCCATATATTTGGAGAATGTTCAATCTTATGAAGTTTTTGATAAAAGTGGGTTTGGAGAGGTCATGACTTTAGTTAATGTTAATCCCTCTATTTCGGAAAAGTGTCAACTTTGCATGCATGTGGACCATGTTGAGAATAATTTATGTGATAGCTATATTGTTGATTTTGCTTATGATCCTGCATGTAATTATTATGAGAGAGGAAAATATGGTTGTAGAAATTTTCATGTTACTAAATTACCTCTCGTTATGTTGAGATTGCTATTGTTTCTTTTCAGTTCCTTGCATATGCTAGTTTTTGCTTGCCTTGATAATATGTTTGCCTATAAGATGCCTATGCATAGGAAGTATGTTAGACTTAGATGTGTTTGTCACGTGTTTTATGATGCTCTCTTTGTGCTTCAATTCTTGTCTTTCATGTGAGCATCGTTGAAATCTTTTGCCTAGCTAAAAGGCTTTAAAAAAAGCGCTTGTTGGGAGACAACCCAATATTTTTCCTTTCTGTTATTCATTAAATAATTCATCTAGCCTCTGTTTAGATGTGGTTTTATACTTTTAATTAGTGTTTGTGCCAAGTAGAACCTTTGGGAAGACTTGGGGAAAGTCTTTGAGATCTTGTTGTAAAAAACAGAAACTTTAAAGTTTGCAAGAATTGCTGCCATTTTTTATTAGACAGTGCTATTTAGTTAATTCTTTTTGAATATGATTAATAGATAAATTCCTGTAACAGCCTGGATTTTTGCCCTTTTCTTTTTCCTTTGATTTTCTGGGATTTTCTGTTTTGATTTGTTTTTCCATGGCTATGAGGGTCTGAAACTTGGGAAGATCATGTCTTCCTAGGTTTTCTAGTGGCTTGTCACCCTCATCATCATCTCAAGATCACCTCATTTCCATCCTTGACCTAACCCAAAATTCTTTCGTTGGTAATATTCCTTTTCTGATAAAGGAATAACCCTTAAAACCCTAGGTTGTGGAGCAACCTATATTTTTGTCACTTCTAAAATTCCCAAATAATTCACATAAATTTTTTGGGTCACATATTCCTAAAATATGGCAAAATATTTCATTGCCATGTTCAAAAATAATCCTGCAATAATTCTTTTCCTATTCTGCCCTAAATGGCACTTTGCAAAGGAAGTGCTACTTATATTTTCTTGATTGACCCCAAACTTCTTGGACATCTTTTAATGTCCATATCATTGGCTCATGCCAAAATTCAGCTCAATTTGCCTAGTAAATATTTTTCCAGCAATTTTTCAAAGTTTCTATCCAGGAAGGAACTTTGTGAAGGAGCTATATTCTAGGCATATCCAAATGAGTTGCAATTTTGCAGGGTCCTTCCTAAGGTCAAATAACGACTCTCTACCAAATTTGAGCTCACGTAACTCATCTATGTGATCCCAGCTCCAAATCTTAGTTCCTGGTCAGATTTTCAATTTGTGAAGCAACCATATTTTATATTGCTTCAACTGAGCTGAAACTTTACCCGGACAAGCTTCTACCTATATCAACTACTCCCAACAAGTTTTACCTCAATTGGTTGATCCAATTACCCTGTGTAATTTTTCCAAGTTTTTGTTCAGAATGAAGTTTTGTGAAGTAAGTGCCACTTTGGTATTTCCAAATGATATGAAATTTTTACAGCTACTTCATATCATCATAAAACCCCTCTCTGACAAAGTTCAGGTCGCAGAGATCAAGTATGTGAGTGCATCATCCAAATCCTCGATTCTGGCCAGTTTTGCACTTTCTACTGCAACCCCCATCTAAACTCCTCCTCTTAGTCCGATTTTTAGTGATCAGCATCACCTTAGTGTGTGATAGTCTCTAGGCAAACTCTTTACCTTGTTACCCTGCTGGTTTAACCACAACAAGTTACAAATACCTTGATACTGAATTACTTTTGGAGCTAAGTGCAAATCTCTTCTTTGCCCCTGGACGGATTTATTTCTTCACTTGGACTATGGGCACCAGGGTCCATCCACTGGACATGGTTGGGCACGCTAAAGAGTGCCTCTTGCACCAGTGCGCGTGGTGATCACGCTTGCGTCATGGCTGCACGCGTTCTCTGACTGGTTCCGACCACTATGCTCGTTTCCTTCCTCCTCGTCTCGACATCAATTCGTGTCCTAGAGCTTCCCCGTGATCGACTCCATCGCCCTGCATCGATGCTTCGTCGTGGTTCGCCTTAAATGCGTCGAGCCCGTGCCGCGTCGGGCTGCTGACCTCCATTAGAGCTTGTCGTGAGCTTGCCCGTGAGGCTCTAGAGCCCTCCCCCGCGCCTATATAAGGACCCCCGAACCCCTCCGCACCTCACCAGCCTCTCGCTGTTCCTCCTCCCCCACCGGAGTGCCTCTCCTCGCCGTTTTCTTCTTCGGCCACCGCGGCCACCACCGGAGTTCGTCTCCATTCCGGCCACCGCAGGCCCCCTCTCCTCCTCCCAAGCCCTCCACTGCCTTCCTCTACTTCCCGCGGTTCTCCCCAACCCATTTCCCCTTGCTGGAGAGCCCCATGGCCGCGCCTCCCGGAGCTTGGCCGTCGCCGTTGCTCTCGGCCACCACACCGACCGAGTCCATCCGAGCCTCCTCTCTCGCTCCCGACTCCACCACCGTCCTCCCCGTGCTCCGCTGAGTCGTCCCACCCACTTGTCCCTCGCCGGAGTTGCCCACATCGCGAAAGACCACCGCCGGCCGCTGCCCTCTGTCTCTCATCGGTCCTCCTCTGCCCCGCGTCCTCCTCTCCTCCCCGGGGCCGGCCGACCATCTGGACGGACGCGCCACGCCGGGCCGCGCCCGCCGGTGCCCGCGCCCTAGCCGGAGCTGGCCTGGACCGGACGGCCCAGCGCCGGCAGCGCCCCTGTCATCCTCCTCTGCTTCCTGTCGTGGCCAGGCACGGGAGGAAGAAGAAGACAGGGGGAGCAGAGAGAAGGATAAGGGGGGCCCCGCTTGTCATCCTCTGCCCGTTGACCCCGGCACTACACATCACGTAAGTGGAAACATATTTCCCTGAGTACGTCTTCTTCCAATGAAGGCCTAGTTCGTTTCTACTTCGGCCTGAAGTACGTTTTCTTATTTAGAAAGTGTATTAAGTGTAATTTGTTTTTGTCTTATCCACTCAGGGACCCGTTGGTGATAAAATTTTCACAGATTGGTCCCTGTTCTTCCAACCTTCACAACTTTTCAACCGTAACTCCGATTGAGGTGAAACCAACGCTCACTTCTTCGTATCACCGTTCTCTATCTTTTGGTAACATTTTCACTAGATGGTTTCACAGTGAAAATGACCATTTTGTCATTGCCTCTAATCAGCCCCCTCCGAGTACGTACCGTCCGACGTTTCGTTCCGCGGCTTCACCGCACTTCTTTCTAGAGTCTCTGTCACCCCAGGCAAGCCACAATACCCACTTGCATGATAGTCATGCAGTAGCCATGGTTTTCAACTTGAATATTTATTAAATGATTGCTTGTTTAAAAGATGGTTATCGTTGTTCCGGTAATGTTTCTAGGTTAGTGCTTACTTGTTTGCTATGTTATTATGCACCTGGTTATCATGCCCTGCTAGTTGTTAGTTTTACTTTCATATTGCCATGCTTGATAGTAGTACATTTTGGCTTGGTCATGCTCTTCGGTGCATGACTAACGTCGGTTACCGAGTACTGTTAATAGGCATTGTTCCGTTGTTGTTAGTTGGTTAAGTGTTACTTGGTAATATTATTGATGAGTTCTTGCATGTTATTTATGGTTGATGATAATGGTCATGTTATGTTATACTATGAGTAGTGTTGCACTTGTAATATTTATGCTGGTCATTATGCCATGTTCAGTTGGAGATTATTTCATAGTCGATATGATGGAGAGTTATGTTGCATCCCGTGCTTATGTTGATATCATGTTCATGCATTGTAATTGCATCATGTTATTTTATCATGGCTCAGCATATTGCATTCAAGTTTAACCGGATTTAATTGAACTTGAACAACTGTTGGCTGAGTCATGGTGCCGCCAGATCGAAACTGACCAGTGCAACCACGCTTACCTTATGGGGGGTCCTAACTGGGTCTATTGTCGTGCATCTTGCTGGTGCCTCCCACGAGGGAAGGTTATGGGCGTGCGTACCCTGGCCCAGTAAGCAGCCATAACCTTGTGTGCCCATTGTTTTTATGGATCCGGTCCCCGTGAGGGAGTTTTCCCCGTGAGGGAGTTTGACCACAACGGTGGTGGGGTGTCTTTGGTAGACACGGGGCCACCCAAGACTAGCCCAGTTGGGAGTGGGTCGGAGTGGCCGGGAGAGTGTCATGGCAATAGATCGGTTTTGTCGGAACGCCGTTGGTCCACCCGAATGGGAGTGCGAGGCCATGGGTTCCGTGGTGTGGGTACAGTGTGCTACCTCTGCAGAGTGTATATTAAATCTATCGATAGCCGTGCCCGCGGATAAGGGCCCAGTTCGTGTCGGTCCCACCGTGAGTCAACAGTATTAATAATAACATAATTAATGACAACCCCGGTTTGATGATGAGATAAGTGGTTGTGATCGCCGTAAGGATCATGGTTTGAGACCCAGTGTTGGTCATGGTTGTGATCGCCGGAATGATCACTGTGGTATCAAGGATACCGAGTTGTTGGATATTCGTGCTGTTGTGCGAGAATCATGGGTAAAGATCAAGCTCCTTGTGGTCATTTAATGATTACTACGGTATTGTTTATACCAAGCTTGATTTGATCCTGAGATGATCGTGTAATGTCCGAGGTGGGTAAGTGATGCGCGTGATGGTTACGAGATAACCCGAGCAGAATAATTGGTGCATGTAGTGCCATCATGTTGCATGCTAGTATCGTCATATTAATATGTTCATGCTATGCTCATATTGTTCTAGCTGTATCAGGTTCATATTGGCTTTGGATTCTTAGTGGCTATTATGGTTATTTTCATGATGGTATCTGGTATTATTTTGGAAGTATTACTTTGGATGTCATGTTGTTAATGCCATGTTATTCTGATGATCTCATATCAATTCCTGCTTAACTGTAATTGCCATGCTATTGTTTGTCTTGAATGCTTCTGGTTATTGTGAGCTTGCAAGTACATTCAATGTACTGACCTGGCGTGTCATGCCAGCTTGCAGGTCGTGTCTGGATTACTTGCTTGTTTGGTGTTGTTCCTGTGTTCGCGAGCTAGGATAAACGTTCCAGCCAGAGTCCCTGCGGATTGGAGTCCATCATCGTCGTTCGTTGTTCCGCTGCCAGTAGTTGTTCCGCTGCTTCAAGTATTGTGCTGCTTGCATAGAGCAACTGAGGATGGCGTAGTGTTGCCGTGCCGATGTTATTCATTGTAATATCGGAGACCTTGTAATCATATTCGTGTTGTAATAAGAGAGTTGGTTTGTTCTATGCTAAGCAGTGTTGTATTCCAGAAGACTTCACCTCGATCTCTGGGCTGGAATACGGGGCGTTCCGGTTTTCTGTGAGCCGGGGTGCCACAGCGCTTGGTATCAGAGCAGGTCTGGTTGTAGAGCGTCCTAGTCCGCTAGAACGTTAGAAAATGGTAGCATAAGGTCTGGTTGTTGCCCTTGCTTGTTGCATTTGATTGTTGCATTTGTTTGCTGCATATAGTCTTATTGCGGTTACCATTAACCCCTGTTTCATGCGTAGATGGCGGTCAACTTCCATGAGTTCAGTACTCTTCCCTTAGCTTCCGGTGTTGTTCCTATTGAGTTCAGTCCCACTCCTGCACCTCTCAGCTTTGCCGCCCTCCTTGGCGACATGTGGTGTAGTATTTATCCCCTCGGAGATCCACCTCATTATCAAGTATTCCAGTTTTCTGCTGGAGGAAGAATTCGGGAATATGTTTCTCATGTTCACCTGTCAGCCCCGATTCCTGTCGGTAAGCGCACCTACAGTTTCCACGGTGGTTACAACGCTACTCCTGAGCGTGTCGTTCAGCTCGCCACAATGGCAGGAGTCACCGGTCTTCGTCACCAAGAGAGCATGGTGCAGGAGAACCGTGCTTATCAATATTATCCCACCATCGCCGAGAATCCTAGGCGAATCCAATTTCCCTCCATCAACCCTCAAGACGACTCGGCTATCCTAGCCATGTCTCGGTACATGACGGTCGAGTGTCTTCTTATTTCTGAGTTAGTCCGAGACGCCATTCGGACCAGGAGATTGCTTGGTGTCGCTTTACCTCAGTCTCCGCCAGCTTCTCCAACTCCTCCGCCACGTCCATCCGGAACTTCAGAGTCAGCGGTTCCACTCGCTACTCCCTTAGCTTCCTCGTCAGTTCGCGAGCGTTTGCTCAAGCGTAGGATGTAGTCCTTCATGTAGCGCTTGTGCATCCGCTATAGTATCATGCTTGTGTGTGTCTGTGTGGAGCAGCTTTGTATCTTGTTTGCTGTGTGCTTTGTGCAATAAATTGTTTTCTCGTGCTTCTTTGTTTTGAATCCTCGGTGTTACCCCCTTATGGAAATTTTTCCTCGACCGACACCGAATCAGAAGGAGCCGTAAGCAGTACAGATATACAACAAGGAAGTCAGTTAAAATCAATGAGTTTTTCAGCCGACAGCATTGTATTACAGACATCCATCCGGATACAAATTGTATTTTGATCAGACTTTCAGCAACAAGTACCTGTCAGAGACACACTTTATCACAGCAAAGATTAAATCAACAAGAGAACAAAATTAGATCGATAGTGCATTTCAAGTCAAAGGTATGGGCTATGCACAATGATTGAATCTGACACAAGTCAAAATTTAAATATTTCGACACCCAGAAGTCAGTCCAATTGCACGGTGAATTGGGTAAGGACAGTCAGACAATTCTTGCTATATCAATAATCTGCTGCCGGACCGACAAATATATGTCATTCCCATCACCAAGAAAATCAGTCCCATCCTTCTCCACAACGTATTAACGAAGTGTACAAAGATAAGGTTCCCAGTCTGCATCGATGGGGTATGAATGGATTCCTATGCAAGATATTCAGTCTTCTCGATAAAATACCGCCAAAGCTTCTGGCATAAGGTACTGAGTCTTCCCTAGCAAGTATTTGAGGGAGGAAGCTTATAAGGAACGGTACCCCGATTTCCTCAATAAGATATCCGCCGAAGGCTTCGAGCATAAGCCATCCAGTCTTCCTCAGCACGATACCCCGATTGCTTCCGAATGCAAGCTTCCCAGTATTATTTTGTACGACACTAATACAAGACATTAAATTATGAATTGTCAGCATATGGCAGTGTTTTCCAAGTGGCAGATCTGCAACAGTTTGGCCTGAAACAAAAATCAGTCAGAACAAAGGTATGCCTTGAGAATCAGATATTAGTTCATTCAGTATGCTGCCAATTCCATGCAAGTCTCTCAAGGAAGAATTCATGGTACACATCCGACAACCTCACCGGTTATTTACGAAACAAAAACCAGTGGGTGATGCCATAATCAACAAGTCTTTAAGGAAAGACCACATTGAGACCATAATCATGGCAGTGATTATAAAAAATCAGCCTCACAAGGTGATATTATTAACCCTATCACTGTCCGGCATAATCCACAACAGGATTGAGATCTGTATAACCACATGTGAGCCGGATAAGTATACCGAGGTTCAAAACCTGAACCAGACCTATGTATGCCGGTTATTATGTGAAAAATGTGGATTCCCAAGACCGTCTTATTCCACGACAAACCCAAGCAAAGATCCACCCAAGAAGTATACTCCATTGTGGTACTGGACAACTCAATATATTAACCTCAACACCCGCGATGGAGCTTTGCACAGACTGATGTTCCCAGAGAGACACTGGCAACAATGAAGAATCCGTGTGAAAACATATACGTTGAGGATCGTTATCTCTCGCATAGGGGAAGCAATGAAAGGAATAGCCTGTATAAATGGGATTCTTTGCCAAGATCATCGCCAGTCAAGTCTGCAAATCTTATCATCAGGAGATGGTGCATTTTTCTATCAGTCACGACAAGCGACAGTCAAACCTTTGTACAACTTGGATACTCAAGATTGTGAAGCCAGTCAAGATAAGTCAGAAACTCCTGCAAGATGACTGCAGCCGTTAGAAAAAACAGACATGATCCACTTCACTGTTTTGAACCCCGAAGGCATGTCTACATTCAAGGAATCCGATGCCTGTGTAGAAGGGATTCGTTGTTCCATGGGAAGATATATTCCCCAACTCCGTGGAATGTTCTCGGTACTCGATACTAGAATAACATTTTCAGCAAGGATTAATATCAAGAAGGACAAGTATGTCTGTAAAAATAATATTTTGGATGCTAGCTCAGCCAAAGAAAAAATTTGAGGGACATCCGAGGCACGTCTTATCAGAATGTCAGATCTAGTGAAGCAAACCACCCCAGATCAAGACAATCAGTCAGATCCAATTCAGTGGAAATATTATGAATAAAAGAAACCTGAGTGGGAAACGGTTTCTTCAAGTCAGAAAGATTATTTAACCCTGAGCAACCAAATCTCGAGGATGAGATTTCTTTAAGGGGGGAAGGTTTGTAACAGCCTGGATTTTTGCCCTTTTCTTTTTCCTTTGATTTTCTGGGATTTCCTGTTTTGATTTGTTTTTCCATGGCTATGAGGGTCTGAAACTTGGGAAGATCATGTCTTCCTAGGTTTTCTAGTGGCTTCTCACCCTCATCATCATCTCAAGATCACCTCATTTCCATCCTTGACCTAACCCAAAATTCTTTTGTTGGTAATATTCCTTTTCTGATAAAGGAATAACCCTTAAAACCCTAGGTTGTGAAGCAACCTATATTTCTGTCACTCCTAAAATTCCCAAATAATTCTCATAAATTGTTTGTGTCACATATTCCTCAAATATGGAAAAATATTTCATTGCCATGTTCAAAAATAATCCTCCAATAATTCTTTTCCTATTCTGCCCTAAATGGCACTTTGCAAAGGAAGTGCTATTATATTGCTTGATTGACCCCAAACTTTTTGGACATCTTTTCCTGTCCATATCATTGGCTCATGCCAAAATTCAGCTCAATTTGCCTAGTAAATATTTTTCCAGCAATTTTCCAAAGTTTCTGTCCAGGAAGGAACTTTGTGAAGGAGCTATATTCTAGGCATATCCAAATGAGTTGCAATTTTGCAGGGTCCTTCCTAGGGTCAAATAACGACTCTCCACCAAATTTGAGCTCACGTAACTCATCTATGTGATCCCAGCTCCAAATCTTAGTTCCTGGTCAGATTTTCAGTTTGTGAAGCAACCATATGTTATATTGCTTCATTTGAGCTGAAACTTTACCTGGACAAGCTTCTACCTATATCAACTACTCTCAACAAGTTTTACCTCAATTGGTTGATCCAATTACCCTGTGTAATTTTTCCAAGTTTCCGTTCAGAATGAAGCTTTGTGAAGTAAGTGCCACTTTGGTATTTCCAAATGATATGAAATTTTTACAGCTACTTCATATCATCATAAAACCCCTCTCTGCCAAATTGCAGCTCACAGAGATCAAGTATGTGAGTGCATCATCCAAATCCCCAATTTTGGCCAGTTTTGCACTTTCTACTGCAACCCCCATCTAAACTCCTCCTCTTAGTCTGATTTTTAGTGATCAGCATCACCTTAGTGTGTGATCATCGCCAGGCAAACTCTTTACCTTGTTACCCTGCTGGTTTAACCACAACAAGTTACAAACACCTTGTTACTGAGTTACTTTTGGAGCTAAGTGCAAATCTCTTCTTTGCCCCTGGACCGATTTATTTCTTCAGTTGGACTAAGGGCACCAGGCTCCATCCACTGGACATGGTTGGCCACGCCAAAGAGCGCCGCTTGCGCTAGTGCGCGTGGTGATCACGCTTGCGTCATGGCTGCAGGCGTGCTCTGGCTGGTCCCGGCCACTATGCTCGTCTCCTCCCTCCTCGTCTCGACCTCAATTCGTGTCCTGGAGCTTCCCCGTGATCGACTGCATCGCCCTGCATCGATGCCTCATCATGGTTCGCCTCAAATGCGTCGCAAACGCCATGCCCGTGCCGCATCGGGCTGCTGACCTCCATTAGAGCTTGTCGTGAGCTTGCCCGTGAGGCTCTAGAGCCCTCCCCCGCGCCTATATAAGGACCCCCGAACCCCTCCGCACCTCACCAACCTCTCCCCGTTCCTCCTCCCCCACTGGAGTGCCTCTCCTCGCCGTTTTCTTCTTCGGCCACCGCGGCCACCACCGGAGCTCGTCTCCATTCTAGCAACCGCAGGCCCCCTCTCCTCCTCCCA
>NC_057800.1:196129390-196227016 GCF_018294505.1 Triticum aestivum | reverse complement strand
CACCACACCGACCAAGTCCATCCGAGCCTCCTCTCTCCCTCCCGACTCCACCATCGTCCTCCCCGTGCTTCACTGAGTCGTCCCACCCACTTGTCCCTCGCTGGAGTTGCCCACATCGCCAAAGACCACCGTCGGCAGCCGCCCTCTATCTCTCCTCGATCCTCCTCCGCCCCGCGTCCTCCTCTCATCCCCGGGGCCGACCGACCCTCTGGACGGACGCGCCACGCTGGGCCGCGCCCGCCGGTGCCCGCGCCCTGGCTGGAGCTGGCCTGGACCGGCCGCCCCAGCATCGGCAGCGCCCCTGTCATCCTCCTCTGGTTCCTGTCATGGCCAGGCACGGGAGGAAGAAGAAGACAGGGGGGAGGAGAGAGAAGGATAAGGTGGGCCCCGCGTGTCATCCTCTGCCCATTGACCCCGCTCTCCAACGTATCTATAATTTTTGATTGCTCCATGCTATATTATCTACTGTTTTGGGCAATATTGGGCTTTATTATCCACTTTTATATTATTTTTTGGGATTAACCTATTAACCGGAGGCCCAACCCAGATTTGTTGTTTTATGCCTATTTAAGTGTTTTGAAGAAAAGGAATATCAGACGGAGTCGAAACGGAACAAAATAAACTAGAGAAGTTATTTTTGGAAGGAAACACACCTGATGGACTTGGACCCCACGTCAGAAGATACGGGAGCTGCCCACGAGGGTGGGGGGCGCGCCCACCCCCTAGGGCGCGCCCCCTGCCTCGTGGGGCCCCCGTGCCAACCCTGACGTGCTTCTTCTGCCTATATAACTCCATATACCCCAAAACTTCCAGAACAGAGAATAGATCGGGAGTTCTGCCGCCAGAAGCCTCCGTAGCCACCGAAAACCAATCTAGACCCGTTCCGGCACCCTGCCGGAGGGGGCAATCCTTCTCCGGTGGCCATCTTCATCATCCCGGTGCTCTCCATGACGAGAAGGTAGTAGTTCTCCCTCGGGGTTGAGGGTATGTACCAGTAGCTATGTGTTTGATCTCTCTCTCTCTCTCTCTCTCTCTCTCTCTCTCGTGTTCTTGAGACGATACGGTCTTGATGTATCGCGAGCTTTGCTATTACAGTTGGATCCTATGTTTCTCCTCCCCCTCTTCTCTTTTGTAATGAATTGAGTTTTCCCTTTGGAGTTATCTTATCAGATTGAGTCTTTAAAGACTTGAGAACACTTGATGTATGTCTTGGTGATCAACTTGCGGGTTTCATGACATTCGGAACCTATGCATAGGGGTTGGCACATGTTTTCGTCGTGATTCTCCGGTAGAAACTTTGGGGCACTCTTTGAGGTCCTTTGTGTTGGTTGAATAGATGAATCTGAGATTGTGTGACGCATGTCGTATAATCATACCCATGGATACTTGAGGTGACATTGGAGTATCTAGGTGACATTAGGGTTTAGGTTTATTTGTGTCTTAAGGTGTTATTCTAGTACGAACTTTAGGGCTATTTGTGACACTTATAGGAATAGCCCACCAGATTGATTGGAAAGAATACCTTTGAGGTGGTTCCGTACCCTACCATAATCTCTTCGTTCGTTCTCCTCTATTAGTGACTTTGGAGTGACTCTTTGTTGCATGTTGAGGGATAGTTATGTGATCCAATTATTTTAGTATTGTTGAGGGAACTTACACTAGCAAACGTATGAACCCTAGGCCTTATTTCCACACATTGCAATACCGTTTACGCTCACTTTTATCACTTGTTACCTTGCTGTTTTTATATTTTCAGATTACAAAAACTATTATCTACCATCCATATACCACTTGTTTCACCATCTCTTCGCCGAACTAGTGCACCTATACAATTTACCATTGTATTGGGTGTGTTGGGGACACAAGAGACTCTTTGTTATTTGGTTGCAAGGTTGCTTAAGAGAGACCATCTTCATCCTACGCCCCCTACGGATTGATAAACCTTAGGTCATCCACTTGAGGGAAAATTGCTACTGTCCTACAAACCTCTGCACTTGGAGGCCCAACAACGTCTACAAGAAGAAGGTTGTGTAGTAGACATCAAGCTCTTTTCTGGCGCCATTGCTGGGGAGGTTAGCGCTTGAAGGTATATCTTTAGATCTTGCAATCGAGTCTTTTAGTTTCTTGTTTTATCACTAGTTTAGGTTATAAAAGAAAACTATAAAAAATGGAATTGAGTTTGTCTCATACGCTTCACCTTTTTAATATCTTTCGTGAGTATGATGGAAAGGATAATTGTGCTCAAGTGCTAGAAGAAGAAATCTATAAAATGTTTGGCACTAAATATTTGAATAATGAGCATGATTGCAATGTTGTTAGTATGAATTCCTTGAATATCCATGATGCTAATGATATGCAACGCCACAAGCTTGGGGAAGCTATGTTTGATGAAGATGATATTTTTTTGTCCCCCAAGTTTTGATGAGCAAATTTATTATGCTGAAAGCATGCTTCCTATCTATGATGATTATTGAGATGACACATATGCTTTAAAGAATAATAATAACAATGAAACTTGTCATCTTGATTTCAATTTTCAATCCCATGATAGTTATTTTGTTGAGTTTGCTCCCACTATTATTCATGAGAAGAATTTTGCTTATGTGGAGAGTAATAAAATTTGCATGCTTGTAGATCATGAAAAGAATGATTTAGGTTCTGGTTATATTGTTGAATTCATTCATGATGCTACTGAAAATTATTATGAGGGAGGAATATATGCTTGTAGGAATTGCAATAATATCAAGTTTCCTCTCTATGTGCTTAAAATCTTGAAGTTATGCTTGTTTTGCCCTCTTATGCTAGTTGATTATTGTTCCCATAAGTTGTTTGCTCACAAAATCCCTATGCATAGGAAGCATGTTAGACTTAAATGTGCTAGTCATATTCTTCATGATGCTCTCTTTATGTTTCAATTCTTATCTTTTATGTGAGCATCATTGAAATCATCATGCCTAGCTAGGGGCATTAAACGATAGCGCTTGTTGGGAGGCAACCCAATTTTACTTTTGTTCCTTGCTTCTTGCTCCTGTTTAGTAATAAATAATTCATCTAGCCTCTGTTTACATGTGGTTTTATGCTTTTAATTAGTGTTTGTGCCAAGTAGAACCTTTGGGAAGACTTGGGAAAAGTCTTGTTGATCATGCTGTCAAAAACAGAAACTTAAGCGCTCACGAGAATTGCTGCCATTTTTATTTGGAGAGTGATATTTAGTTAATTCTTTTTGAAGATGATTAATAGATAAATCCCTCAGGTCCATCAATTTATTTTAGAATTTTATGATTTCCAGAAGTATATGTTTGATTCAGATTACTACAGACTGTTCTGTTTTTGACAGATTCTGTTTTCATGTGTTGTTTACTTATTTTGATGAATCTATGGCTAGTAAACTAGTTTATAAACCATAGAGAAGTTGGAATAAAGTAGGTATAACACCAATATAAATAAAGAATGAGTTCATTACAGTACCTTGAAGTGGTGTTTTTCTTTCTTATACTAACGGAGCTTACAAGTTTTCTACTTTAAGTTTTGTGTTGTGAAGTTTTCAAGTTTTGGGTAAGGATTCGATGGACTATGGAATAAGGAGTGGTAAGAGCCTAAGATTGGGGATGCCCAAGGCACCCCAAGGTAAAATTAAAGGACAACCAAAAGCCTAATCTTGGGGATGCCCCGGAAGGCATCCCCTCTTTCGTCTTCGTTCATCGGTAACTTTACTTGGAGCTATATTTTTATTCACCACATGATATGTGTTTTGCTTGGAGCGTCAATTTATTTTGTTAGTATTTGCTTGCTGTTATTTATAATAATGTTTTGCATCTTTTATTTCAATAAAAGTGGCATTGATAGCCTTTACTATGCCTATGTTACAAGTATACATGTTGCTGTTTGAAAACAGAAAGTTTACCGCTGTTGCAATAATTCCCTAGAAAAGTCAGAATGTGATAAAATGTTGAAACCTTTTGCATATTAAGCTCTGATAAATTTAATACAGTGGGAATTGTCTTTCATAATTTTTGGATCTAGGTAAGTATGGATGTTGCTGCATTCTTTATAGACTATCCTGTTTAGGCAGATTGCTGTTATGTTTGCATTGTTTGCATATGTTTGCTTCTCTAATGATTCTATTTGAGGATAGGAATATTAAATATGCAGAGGAATTTAGTATGCAATGTTGAATAATAATTTTAGTGACTTTCTACAGTAGAGTATGATAAGGTTTTTGCAATGGTTTATGCTAACTTATCTCATGAGTCCTTGTTGAGTTTTGTGTGGATGAAGCTTTTGAGATTTAGGGAGACCGTGATATGAGAGGAATTAAGGAGACACAAAAGATCAAGCTTGGGGATGCCCAAGGCACCCCAAGATAATATTTCAAGAAGTCTCAAGCGTCTAAGCTTGGGGATGCCCCGATTGGCATCCCACCTTTCTTCTTCAACAACTATCGGTTAGTATCGGTTGATCCTAAGTTTTTGCTTCTTCACATGATGTTTGCTATTCTTAGATGTCATTTTATTTTGCTTTTCTTGCTGTTTTAATAGAGTACCAAGATCTGAAATTATTAAATGCTAGAGAGTCTTCACATAGTTGCATAATTATTCGACTACTCATTGATCTTCACTTATATCTTTCGGAGTAGTTTGTCATTTGTTCTAGTGCTTCACTTATATCTTTTAGAGCATGGTCGTAGTTTTATTTTGAATAAATAGATGAACTCTCATGCTTCACTTAGATTATTTTGAGAGTCTTAAATAGCATGGTAATTTGCTTAAAATCCTAATATGCTAGGTATTCAAGAATAATAAAATTCTCTTATGAGTGTATTGAATACTAAGAGAAGTTTGATACTTGATAATTGTTTTGAGATATGGAGATGGTGATATTAGAGTCATGCTAGTTGAGTAGTTGTGAATTTGAGAAATACTTGTGTTGAAGTTTGTGATTCCCGTAGCATGCACATATGGTGAACCGTTATGTGATGAAGTCGGAGCATGATTTATTGATTGATTGCCTTCCTTATGAGTGGCGGTCGGGCACGAGCGATGGTCTTTTCCTACCAATCTATCCCCCTAGGAGCATGCGCGTAATACTTTGCTTTGATAACTTCTAGATTTTTGCAATAAGTATGTGAGTTCTTTATGACTAATGTTGAGTCCATGGATTATACGCACTCTCACCCTTCCACCATTGCTAGCCTCTCTAGTACCGCGCAACTTTCGCCGGTACCATAAACCCACCATATACCTTCCTGAAAACAGCCACCATACCTAACTATCATGGCATTTCCATAGCCATTCCGAGATATATTGCCATGCAACTTTCACCCGTTCCTTTTATTATGACACACCTCATATTTGTTATATTGCTTGCATGATCATGTAGTGGACATCGTATTTGTGGCAAAGCCACCGTTCATAATTCTTTCATACATGTCACTCATGAGTCATTGCATATCCCGGTACACCGCCGGAGGCATTCATATAGAGTCATCTTTGTTCTAGTATCGAGTTGTATCATTGAGTTGTAAATAAATAGAAGTGTGATGATCATCATTAATAGAGCATTGTCCCAAAAAAAAGGGGAAGGCCAAATAAAAAAAAGAAAGGCCAAACAAAAAAAGAAAGGCCAAATAAAAAATATAAAAAATAAAATAAAAGGGACAATGCTACTATCCTTTTTCCACACTTGTGCTTCAAAGTAGCACCATGTTCTTCATATAGAGAGTCTCTTGAGTTATCACTTTCATATACTAGTGGGAATCTTTCATTATAGAACTTGGCTTGTATATTCCAATGATGGGCTTCCTCAAAATGCCCTAGGTCTTCGTGAGCATGCGAGTTGGATGCACACCCACTAGTTTCTTTTGTTGAGCTTTCATACATTTATAGCTCTAGTGCATCCGTTGCATGGCAATCCCTACTCACTCACATTGATATCTATTGATGGGCATCTCCATAGCCCGTTGATACGCATAGTTGATGTGAGACTATCTTCCCCTCTTTTTGTCTTCTCCACAACCACCATTCTATTCCACCTATAGTGCTATGTCCATGGCTCACGCTCATGTATTGCGTGAAGATTGAAAAAGTTTGAGAACATCAAAAGTATGAAAACAATTGCTTGGCTTGTCATCGGGGTTGTGCATGATTTAAATATTTTGTGTGGTGAAGATGGAGCATAGCCAGACTATATGATTTTGTAGGGATAGCTTTCTTTGGCCATGTTATTTTGAGAAGACATGATTGCTTTGTTAGTATGCTTGAAATATTATTGTTTTTATGTCAATATTAAACTTTTGTCTTGAATCTTATGGATCTGAATATTCATGCCACAATTAAGAAGAATTACATTGAAATTATGCCAAGTAGGACTCCGCATCAAAAATTCTTTTTTATCATTTACCTACTCGACGACGAGCAGGAATTAAGCTTGGGGATGCCTGATACGTCTCCAACGTATCTATAATTTTTGATTGCTCCATGCTATATTATCTACTGTTTTGGGTAATATTGGGCTTTATTATCCACTTTTATATTATTTTTGAGACTAACCTATTAACCGGAGGCCCAGCCCAGATTTGTTGTTTTATGCCTATTTCAGTGTTTTGAAGAAAAGGAATATCAGACGGAGTCGAAACGAAACGAAATCAACTGGAGAAGTTATTTTTGGAAGG
The DNA here is from genome assembly GCF_018294505.1 of Triticum aestivum. NCBI lineage: Eukaryota > Viridiplantae > Streptophyta > Magnoliopsida > Poales > Poaceae > Triticum > Triticum aestivum. The sequence goes on along the minus strand of NC_057800.1, from coordinate 196,220,346 downwards.
AATCACACCTGATGGACTTGGACCCCACATCAGAAGATACGAGAGCTGCCCACGAGTGCGGAGGGTGTGCCTACCCCCCTAGGGAGCGCCCCCTACCTCGTGGGGCCCCCGTGGCTCCCCTGACGTGCTTCTTCTGCCTATATAACTCCATATACCCTAAAACTTCTAGAACAGAGAATAGATCGGGAGTTCCACCGCCAGAAGCCTCCGTAGCCACCGAAAACCAATCTAGACCCGTTCCAGCACCCTGCCAGAGGGGGCAATCCTTCTCCGGTGGCCATCTTCATCATCCCGATGCTGTCCATGACGAGGAGGGAGTAGTTCTCCCTCGGGGATGAGGGTATGTACCAGTAGCTATGTGTTTGATCTCTCTCTCTCTCTCTCTCTCTCTCTCTCGTGTTCTTGAGACGATACGATCTTGATGTATCGCGAGCTTTGCTATTATAGTTGGATCCTATGTTTCTCCTCCCCCTCTTCTCTCTTGTAATGAATTGAGTTTTCCCTTTGGAGTTATCTTATCGGATTGAGTCTTTAAAGACTAGAGAACACTTGATGTATGTCTTGGTGATCAACTTGCGGGTTTTGTGACATTCAGAACCTATGCATAGGGGTTGGCACACGTTTTCGTCGTGATTCTCCGGTAGAAACTTTGGGGCACTCTTTGAGGTCCTTTGTGTTGGTTGAATAGATGAATCTGAGATTGTGTGACGCATATATGATCATACCCACGGATACTTGAGGTGACATTGGAGTATCTAGGTGACATTAGGGTTTTGGTTGATTTGTGTCTTAAGGTGTTATTCTAGTACGAACTCTAGGGCTGTTTGTGACACTTATAGGAATAGCCCACCGGATTGATTGGAAAGAATAACTTTGATGTGGTTTCGTAACCTACCATAATCTCTTCGTTCGTTCTCCGCTATTAGTCACTTTGGAGTGACTCTTTGTTCCATGTTGAGGGATAGTTATGTGATCCAATTATTTTAATATTGTTGAGGGAACTTACACTAGCGAAAGTATGAACCCTAGGCCTTATTTCCACACATTGCAATACCGTTTACGCTCACTTTTATCACTTGTTACCTTGCTGTTTTTATATTTTCAGATTACAAAAAATATTATCTACCATCCATATACCACTTGTTTCACCATCTCTTCGCCGAACTAGTGCACCTATACAATTTACCATTGTATTGGGTGTGTTGGGGACACAAGAGACTCTTTGTTATTTGGTTGCAGGGTTGCTTGAGAGAGACCATCTTCATCCTACGCCTCCTACGGATTGATAAACCTTAGGTCATCCACTTGAGGGAAATTTGCTACTGTCCTACAAACCTCTGCACTTGGAGGATCAACAACGTCTACAAGAAGAAGGTTGTGTAGTAGACATCACCCCCCCACTGCCACGTCACGTAAGTGGAAACACATTTCCCCGAGTACGTCTTCTTCCAATGAAGGCGTATTTTGTTTCTACTTCGGCCTGAAGTACGTTTTCTAAGTCATAAAGCGTATTTTCCCAAATCTGTTTTTGTCTTATCCACTCAGGGACCCGTTGGTGATAAAATTTTCATAGATTGGTCCATGTTCTTCCAACCTTCACAACTTTTCAACCGTAACTCCGATTGAGGTGAAACCAACGCTCACTTCTTTGTATCATCGTGCTCTATCTTTTGGTAACATTTTCACTAGGTTGTTTCACAGTGAAAATGACCATTTTGCCCTTGCCTCTAATCAGCCCCCTCCGAGTATGTACCGTCCGACATTTCGTTCCGTGGCTTCACCGCACTTCTTCCTGGAGTCTCCGTCACCCCAGGCAAGCCACAATACCCACTTGCATGATATTCATGCAGTAGCCATGGTTTTCAACTTGAATATTTATTAAATGATTTCTTGTTTAAAAGATGGTTATCGTTGTTCCGGTAATGTTTCTAGGTTAGTGCTTACTTGTTTGCTATGTTATTATGCACCTAGTTATCATGACCTGCTAGTTGTTAGTATTACTTTCATATTGCCATGCTTGATAGTAGTACATGTTGGGTTGGTCATGCTCTTCGGTGCATGACTAACGTCGGTTACCGAGTACTGTTAATAGGCATTGTTCCGTTTCTGTTAGTTGGTTAAGTGTTACTTGGTAATATTATTGATGAGTTCTTGCATGTTATTTATGGTTGACGATAATGGTCATGTTATGTTATACTATGAGTAGTGTTACACTTGTAATATTTATGCTTGTCATTATGCCATGTTCAGTTGGAGATTATTTCATAGTCGATATGATGGACAGTTATGTTGCATCCCGTGCTTATGTTGATATCATGTTCATGCATTATAATTGCATCATGTTATTTTATCATGGCTCAGCATATTGCATTCAAGTTTAACCGGATTTAATTGAACTTGAACAACTGTTGGCTGAGTCATGGTGCCGCCAGATCGAAACTGACCAGTGCAACCACGCTTACCTTGTGGGGGTCCTAACTGGGTCTATTATCGTGCATCTCTCCGGTGCCTCCCACGAGGGAAGGTTATGGGCATGCGTACCCTATCCCGGTAAGCAGCCATAACCTTGTGTGCCCGTTGTTTTTATGGATCCGGTTCCCGTGAGGGAGTTTGACCACGACGGTGGTGGGGTGTCTTTGGTAGACACGGGGCCACCCAAGACTAGCCCAGTTGCGAGTGGGCCGGAGTGGCCGGGAGACTATCATGGCAATAGATCGGTTTTGTCGGAATGCCGTTGGTCCACCCAAATGGGAGGGCGAAGCCATGGGTTCTGTGGTGTGGATACAGTGTGTTACCTCTGCAGAGTGTACATTAAATCCATCGATAGCCGCGCCCGCGGATAAGGGCCCAGTTCGTGTCGGTCCCACCGTGAGTCAATAGTATTAATAATACCTTAATTAATGACAACCCCGATTTGATGATGAGATAAGTGGTTGTGATCGCCGTAAGGATCACGGTTTGAGACCCAATGTTGGTCATGGTTGTGATCGCCGGAATGATCACTGTGGTATCGAGGATACCGAGTTGTTGGATATTCATGATGTTGTGCGAGAATCATGGGTAAAGATCAAGCTCCTTGTGGTCATTTAATGATTACTACGGTATTGTTTATACCAAGCTTGATTTGATCCTGAGATGATCGTGTAATGTCTGAGGTGGGTAAGTGATGCGCATGATGGTTACGAGATAACCCGAGCAGAATAATTGGTGCATGTAGTGCCATCATGTTGCATGCTAGTATCGTCAGATTAATATGTTCATGCTATGCTCATATTGTTCTAGCTGTATCAGGTTCATATTGCCTTTGGATTCTTAGTGGCTATTATGGTTATTTTCATGATGGTATCTGGTATTATTTTGGAAGTATTACTTTGGATGTCATGTTGTTAATGCCATGTTATTCTGATGATCTCATATCAATTCCTGCTTAACTGTAATTGCCATGCTATTGTTTGTCTTGAATGCTTCTGGTTATTGTGAGCTTGCAAGTACATTCAATGTACTGACCTGGCGTGTCATGCCAGCTTGCAGGTCGTGTCTGGATTACTTGCTTGTTTGGTGTTGTTCCTGTGTTCGCGAGCTAGGATAAACGTTCCAGCCAGAGTCCCTGGGGATTGGAGTCCATCATCGTCGTTCGTTGTTCCGCTGCCAGTAGTTGTTCCGCTGCTTCAAGTATTGTGCTGCTTGCATAGAGCAACTGAGGATGGCGTAGTGTCGCCGTGCCGATGTTATTCATTGTAATATCGGAGACCTTGTAATCATATTCGTGTTGTAATAAGAGAGCTGGTTTGTTGTATGCTAAGCAGTGCTGTATTCCAGAAGACTTCACCTCGATCTCTGGGCTGGAATACGGGGCGTTCCGGTTTTCTGTGAGCCGGGGTGCCACAGCGCTTGGTATCAGAGCAGGTCTGGCTGTAGAGCGTCCTAGTCCGCTAGAACGTTAGAAAATGGTAGCATAAGGTCTGGTTGTTGCCCTTGCTTGTTGCATTTGATTGTTGCATTTGTTTGCTGCATATAGTCTTATTGCGGTTACCATTAACCCCTGTTTCATGCGTAGATGGCGGTCAACTTCCATGAGTTCAGTACTCTTCCCTTAGCTTCCGGTGTTGTTCCTATTGAGTTCAGTCCCACTCCTGCACCTCTCAGCTTTGCCGCCCTCCTTGGCGACATGTGGTGTAGTATTTATCCCCTCGGAGATCCACCTCATTATCAAGTATTCCAGTTTTCTGCTGGAGGAAGAATTCGGGAATATGTTTCTCATGTTCACCTGTCAGCCCCGATTCCTGTCGGTAAGCGCACCTACAGTTTCCACGGTGGTTACAACGCTACTCCTGAGCGTGTCGTTCAGCTCGCCATAATGGCAGGAGTCACCGGTCTTCGTCACCAAGAGAGCATGGTGCAGGAGAACCGTGCTTATCAATATTATCCTACCATCGCCGAGAATCCTAGGCGAATCCAATTTCCCTCCATCAACCCTCAAGACGACTCGGCTATCCTAGCCATGTCTCGGTACATGACGGTCGAGTGTCTTCTTATTTCTGAGTTAGTCCGAGACGCCATTCGGACCAGGAGATTGCTTGGTGTCGCTTTACCTCAGTCTCCGCCAGCTTCTCCAACTCCTCCGCCACGTCCATCCGGAACTTCAGAGTCAGCGGTTCCACTCGCTACTCCCTTAGCTTCCTCGTCAGTTCGCGAGCGTTTGCTCAAGCGTAGGATGTAGTCCTTCATGTAGCGCTTGTGCATCCGCTATAGTATCATGCTTGTGTGTGTCTGTGTGGAGCAGCTTTGTATCTTGTTTGCTGCGTGCTTTGTGCAATAAATTGTTTTCTCGTGCTTCTTTGTTTTGAATCCTCGGTGTTACCCCCTTATGGAAATTTTTCCTCGACCGACACTGAATCAGAAGGAGCCGTAAGCAGTACAGATATACAACAAGGAAGTCAGTTAAAATCAATGAGTTTTTCAGCCGACAGCATTGTATTACAGACATCCATCCGGATACAAATTGTATTTTGATCAGACTTTCAGCAACAAGTACCTGTCAGAGACACACTTTATCACAGCGAAGATTAAATCAACAAGAGAACAAAATTAGATCGATAGTGCATTTCAAGTCAAAGGTATGGGCTATGCACAATGATTGAATCTGACACAAGTCAAAATTTAAATATTTCGACACCCAGAAGTCAGTCCAATTGCACGGTGAATTGGGTAAGGACAGTCAGACAATTCTTGTTATATCAATAATCAGCTGCCGGACCGACAAATATATGTCATTCCCATCACCAAGAAAATCAGTCCCATCCTTCTCCACAACGTATTAACGAAGTGTACAAAGATAAGGTTCCCAGTCTGCATCGATGGGGTATGAATGGATTCCTATGCAAGATATTCAGTCTTCTCGATAAAATACCGCCAAAGCTTCTGGCATAAGGTACTGAGTCTTCCCTAGCAAGTATTTAAGGGGGGAAGCTTATAAGGAATGGTACCCCGATTTCCTCAGTAAGATATCCGCCGAAGGCTTCGAGCATAAGCCATCCAGTCTTCCTCAGCACGATACCCCGATTGCTTCCGAATGCAAGCTTCCCAGTATTATTTTGCACGACACTAATACAAGACATTAAATTATGAATTGTCAGCATATGGCAGTGTTTTCCAAGTGGCAGATCTGCAACAGTTTGGCCTGAAACAAAAATCAGTCAGAACAAAGGTATGCCTTGAGAATCAGATATTAGTTCATTCAGTATGCTGCCAATTCCATGCAAGTCTCTCAAGGAAGAATTCATGGTACACATCCGACAACCTCACCGGTTATTTACGAAACAAAAACCAGTGGGTGATGCCATAATCAACAAGTCTTTAAGGAAAGACCACATTGAGACCATAATCATGGCAGTGATTATAAAAAATCAGCCTCACAAGGTGATATTATTAACCCTGTCACTGTCCGGCATAATCCACAACAGGATTGAGATCTGTATAACCACATGTGAGCCGGATAAGTATACCGAGGTTCAAAACCTGAACCAGACCTATGTATGCCGGTTATTATGTGAAAAATGTGGATGCCCAAGACCGTCTTATTCCACGACAAACCCAAGCAAAGATCCACCCAAGAAGTATACTCCATTGTGGTACTGGATAACTCAATATATTAACCTCAACACCCGCGATGGAGCTTTGCACAGACTGATGTTCCCAGAGAGACACTGGCAACAATGAAGAATCCATGTGAAAACATATACGTTGAGGATCGTTATCTCTCGCATAGGGGAAGCAATGAAAGGAATAGCCTGTATAAATGGGATTCTTTGCCAAGATCATCGCCAGTCAAGTCTGCAAATCTTATCATCAGGAGATGGTGCATTTTTCTATCAGTCACGACAAGCGACAGTCAAACCTTTGTACAACTTGGATACTCAAGACTGTGAAGCCAGTCAAGATAAGTCAGAAACTCCTGCAAGATGACTGCAGCCGTTAGAAAAAACAGACATGATCCACTTCACTGTTTTGAACCCCGAAGGCATGTCTACATTCAAGGAATCCGATGCCTGTGTAGAAGGGATTCGTTGTTCAATGGGAAGATATATTCCCCAACTCCGTGGAATGTTCTCGGTACTCGATACTAGAATAACATTTTCAGCAAGGATTAATATCAAGAAGGACAAGTATGTCTGTAAAAATAATATTTTGGATGCTAGCTCAGCCAAAGAAAAAATTTGAGGGACATCCGAGGTACGTCTTGTCAGAATGTCAGATCTAGTGAAGCAAACCACCCCAGATCAAGACAATCAGTCAGATCCAATTCAGTGGAAATATTATGAATAAAAGAAACCTGAGTGGGAAACGGTTTCTTCAAGTCAGAAAGATTATTTAACCCTGAGCAACCAAATCTCGAGGATGAGATTTCTTTAAGGGGGGAAGGTTTGTAACAGCCTGGATTTTTGCCCTTTTCTTTTTCCTTTGATTTTTTGGGATTTCCTGTTTTGATTTGTTTTTCCATGGCTATGAGGGTCTGAAACTTGGGAAGATCATGTCTTCCTAGGTTTTCTAGTGGCTTCTCACCCTCATCATCATCTCAAGATCACCTCATTTCCATCCTTGACCTAACCCAAAATTCTTTTGTTGGTAATATTCCTTTTCTGATAAAGGAATAACCCTTAAAACCCTAGGTTGTGAAGCAACCTATATTTCTATCACTCCTAAAATTCCCAAATAATTCTCATAAATTGTTTGTGTAACATATTCCTCAAATATGGAAAAATATTTCATTGCCATGTTCAAAAATAATCCTCCAATAATTCTTTTCCTATTCTGCCCTAAATGGCACTTTGCAAAGGAAGTGCTATTATATTGCTTGATTGACCCCAAAATTTTTGGACATCTTTTCCTGTCCATATCATTGGCTCATGCCAAAATTCAGCTCAATTTGCCTAGTAAATATTTTTCCAGCAATTTTCCAAAGTTTCTGTCCAGGAAGGAACTTTGTGAAGGAGCTATATTCTAGGCATATCCAAATGAGTTGCAATTTTGCAGGGTCCTTCCTAGGGTCAAATAACGACTCTCCACCAAATTTGAGCTCACGTAACTCATCTATGTGATCCCAGCTCCAAATCTTAGTTCCTGGTCAGATTTTCAGTTTGTGAAGCAACCATATGTTATATTGCTTCATTTGAGCTGAAACTTTACCTGGACAAGCTTCTACCTATATCAACTACTCTCAACAAGTTTTACCTCAATTGGTTGATCCAATTACCCTGTGTAATTTTTCCAAGTTTCCGTTCAGAATGAAGCTTTGTGAAGCAAGTGCCACTTTGGTATTTCCAAATGATATGAAATTTTTACAGCTACTTCATATCATCATAAAACCCCTCTCTGCCAAATTGCAGCTCACAGAGATCAAGTATGTGAGTGCATCATCCAAATCCCCAATTTTGGCCAGTTTTGCACTTTCTACTGCAACCCCCATCTAAACTCCTCCTCTTAGTCTGATTTTTAGTGATCAGCATCACCTTAGTGTGTGATCATCGCCAGGCAAACTCTTTACCTTGTTACCCTGCTGGTTTAACCACAACAAGTTACAAACACCTTGTTACTGAGTTACTTTTGGAGCTAAGTGCAAATCTCTTCTTTGCCCCTGGACCAATTTATTTCTTCAGTTGGACTAAGGGCACCAGGCTCCATCCACTGGACATGGTTGGCCACGCCAAAGAGCGCCGCTTGCGCTAGTGCGCGTGGTGATCACGCTTGCGTCATGGCTGCAGGCGTGCTCTGGCTGGTCCCGGCCACTATGCTCGTCTCCTCCCTCCTCGTCTCGACCTCAATTCGTGTCCTGGAGCTTCCCCGTGATCGACTGCATCGCCCTGCATCGATGCCTCATCATGGTTCGCCTCAAATGCGTCGCAAACGCCATGCCCTTGCCGCATCGGGCTGCTGACCTCCATTAGAGCTTGTCGTGAGCTTTCCCGTGAGGCTCTAGAGCCCTCCCCCGCGCCTATATAAGGACCCCCGAACCCCTCCGCACCTCACCAACCTCTCCCCGTTCCTCCTCCCCCACTGGAGTGCCTCTCCTCGCCGTTTTCTTCTTCGGCCACCGCGGCCACCACCGGAGCTCGTCTCCATTCTAGCAACCGCAGGCCCCCTCTCCTCCTCCCAAGCCCTCCACTGCCTTCCTCTACTTCCCGCGGTTCGCCCCAACCCATTGCCCCTCGCCGGAGAGCCCCGTGGCCGCGCCTCCCGGAGCTTGGACGTCGCCGTTGCTCTCGGCCACCACACCGACCAAGTCCATCCGAGCCTCCTCTCTCCCTCCCGACTCCACCATCATCCTCCCCGTGCTTCACTGAGTCGTCCCACCCACTTGTCCCTCGCTGGAGTTGCCCACATCGCCAAAGACCACCGTCGACAGCCGCCCTCTATCTCTCCTCGATCCTCCTCCGCCCCGCGTCCTCCTCTCATCCCCGGGGCCGACCGACCCTCTGGACGGACGCGCCACGCTGGGCCGCACCCGCCGGTGCCCGCGCCCTAGCTGGAGCTGGCCTGGACCGGCCGCCCCAGCATCGGCAGCGCCCCTGTCATCCTCCTTTGGTTCCTGTCATGGCCAGGCACGGGAGGAAGAAGAAGACAGGGGGGAGGAGAGAGAAGGATAAGGTGGGCCCCGCGTGTCATCCTCTGCCCATTGACCCCGCTCTCCAACGTATCTATAATTTTTGATTGCTCCATGCTATATTATCTACTGTTTTGGGCAATATTGGGCTTTATTATCTACTTTTATATTATTTTTTGGGATTAACCTATTAACCGGAGGCCCAACCCAGATTTGTTGTTTTATGCCTATTTAAGTGTTTTGAAGAAAAGGAATATCAGACGGAGTCGAAACGGAACAAAATAAACTAGAGAAGTTATTTTTGGAAGGAAACACGCCTGATGGACTTGGACCCCACGTCAGAAGATACGGGAGCTGCCCACGAGGGTGGGGGGCGCGCCCACCCCCTAGGGCGCACCCCCTGCCTCGTGGGGCCCCCGTGCCAACCCTGACGTGCTTCTTCTGCCTATATAACTCCATATACCCCAAAACTTCCAGAACAGAGAATAGATCGGGAGTTCCGCCGCCAGAAGCCTCCGTAGCCACCGAAAACCAATCTAGACCCGTTCCGGCACCCTGCCGGAGGGGGCAATCCTTCTCCGGTGGCCATCTTCATCATCCCGGTGCTCTCCATGACGAGAAGGTAGTAGTTCTCCCTCGGGGCTGAGGGTATGTACCAGTAGCTATGTGTTTGATCTCTCTCTCTCTCTCTCTCTCATGTTCTTGAGACGATACGGTCTTGATGTATCGCGAGCTTTGCTATTACAGTTGGATCCTATGTTTCTCCTCCCCCTCTTCTCTCTTGTAATGAATTGAGTTTTCCCTTTGGAGTTATCTTATCGGATTGAGTCTTTAAAGACTTGAGAACACTTGATGTATGTCTTGGTGATCAACTTGCGGGTTTCATGACATTCGGAACCTATGCATAGGGGTTGGCACATGTTTTCGTCGTGATTCTCCGGTAGAAACTTTGGGGCACTCTTTGAGGTCCTTTGTGTTGGTTGAATAGATGAATCTGAGATTGTGTGACGCATATCGTATAATCATACCCATGGATACTTGAGGTGACATTGGAGTATCTAGGTGACATTAGGGTTTAGGTTTATTTTTGTCTTAAGGTGTTATTCTAGTACGAACTCTAGGGCTATTTGTGACACTTATAGGAATAGCCCACCAGATTGATTGGAAAGAATACCTTTGAGGTGGTTTCCGTACCCTACCATAATCTCTTCGTTCGTTCTCCTCTATTAGTGACTTTGGAGTGACTCTTTGTTGCATGTTGAGGGATAGTTATGTGATCCAATTATTTTAGTATTGTTGAGGGAACTTACACTAGCAAACGTATGAACCCTAGGCCTTATTTCCACACATTGCAATACCGTTTACGCTCACTTTTATCACTTGTTACCTTGCTGTTTTTATATTTTCAGATTACAAAAACTATTATCTACCATCCATATACCACTTGTTTCACCATCTCTTCGCCGAACTAGTGCACCTATACAATTTACCATTGTATTGGGTGTGTTGGGACACAAGAGACTCTTTGTTATTTGGTTGCAGGGTTGCTTGAGAGAGACCATCTTCATCCTACGCCCCCTACGGATTGATAAACCTTAGGTCATCCACTTGAGGGAAAATTGCTACTGTCCTACAAACCTCTGCACTTGGAGGCCCAACAACGTCTACAAGAAGAAGGTTGTGTAGTAGACATCAAGCTCTTTTCTGGCGCCATTGCTGGGGAGGTTAGCGCTTGAAGGTATATCTTTAGATCTTGCAATCGAGTCTTTTAGTTTCTTGTTTTATCACTAGTTTAGGTTATAAAAGAAAACTATAAAAAATGGAATTGAGTTTGTCTCATACGCTTCACCTTTTTAATATCTTTCGTGAGTATGATGGAAAGGATAATTGTGCTCAAGTGCTAGAAGAAGAAATCTATAAAATGTTTGGCACTAAATATTTGAATAATGAGCATGATTGCAATGTTGTTAGTATGAATTCCTTGAATATCCATGATGCTAATGATATGCAACGCCACAAGCTTGGGGAAGCTATGTTTGATGAAGATGATATTTTTTTGTCCCCCAAGTTTTGATGAGCAAATTTATTATGCTGAAAGCATGCTTCCTATCTATGATGATTATTGAGATGACACATATGCTTTAAAGAATAATAATAACAATGAAACTTGTCATCTTGATTTCAATTTTCAATCCCATGATAGTTATTTTGTTGAGTTTGCTCCCACTATTATTCATGAGAAGAATTTTGCTTATGTGGAGAGTAATAAAATTTGCATGCTTGTAGATCATGAAAAGAATGATTTAGGTTCTGGTTATATTGTTGAATTCATTCATGATGCTACTGAAAATTATTATGAGGGAGGAATATATGCTTGTAGGAATTGCAATAATATCAAGTTTCCTCTCTATGTGCTTAAAATCTTGAAGTTATGCTTGTTTTGCCCTCTTATGCTAGTTGATTATTGTTCCCATAAGTTGTTTGCTCACAAAATCCCTATGCATAGGAAGCATGTTAGACTTAAATGTGCTAGTCATATTCTTCATGATGCTCTCTTTATGTTTCAATTCTTATCTTTTATGTGAGCATCATTGAAATCATCATGCCTAGCTAGGGGCATTAAACGATAGCGCTTGTTGGGAGGCAACCCAATTTTACTTTTGTTCCTTGCTTCTTGCTCCTGTTTAGTAATAAATAATTCATCTAGCCTCTGTTTACATGTGGTTTTATGCTTTTAATTAGTGTTTGTGCCAAGTAGAACCTTTGGGAAGACTTGGGAAAAGTCTTGTTGATCATGCTGTCAAAAACAGAAACTTAAGCGCTCACGAGAATTGCTGCCATTTTTATTTGGAGAGTGATATTTAGTTAATTCTTTTTGAAGATGATTAATAGATAAATCCCTCAGGTCCATCAATTTATTTTAGAATTTTATGATTTCCAGAAGTATATGTTTGATTCAGATTACTACAGACTGTTCTGTTTTTGACAGATTCTGTTTTCATGTGTTGTTTACTTATTTTGATGAATCTATGGCTAGTAAACTAGTTTATAAACCATAGAGAAGTTGGAATAAAGTAGGTATAACACCAATATAAATAAATAATGAGTTCATTACAGTACCTTGAAGTGGTGTTTTTCTTTCTTATACTAACGGAGCTTACGAGTTTTCTACTTTAAGTTTTGTGTTGTGAAGTTTTCAAGTTTTGGGTAAGGATTCGATGGACTATGGAATAAGGAGTGGTAAGAGCCTAAGCTTGGGGATGCCCAAGGCACCCCAAGGTAAAATTAAAGGACAACCAAAAGCCTAAGCTTGGGGATGCCCCGGAAGGCATCCCCTCTTTCGTCTTCGTTCATCGGTAACTTTACTTGGAGCTATATTTTTATTCACCACATGATATGTATTTTGCTTGGAGCGTCAATTTATTTTGTTAGGATTTGCTTTCTGTTATTTATAATAATGTTTTGCATCTTTTATTTCAATAAAAGTGGCATTGATAGCCTTTACTATGCCTATGTTACAAGTATACATGTTGCTGTTTGAAAACAGAAAGTTTACCGCTGTTGCAATAATTCCCTAGAAAAGTCAGAATGTGATAAAATGTTGAAACCATTTGCATATTAAGCTCTGATAAATTTAATACAGTGGGAATTGTCTTTCATAATTTTTGGATCTAGGTAAGTATGGATGTTGCTGCATTCTTTATAGACTATCCTGTTTAGGCAGATTGCTGTTATGTTTGCATTGTTTGCATATGTTTGCTTCTTTAATGATTCTATTTGAAGATAGGAATATTAAATATGCAGAGGAATTTAGTATGCAATGTTGAATAATAATTTTAGTGACTTTCTACAATAGAGTATGATAAGGTTTTTGCAATGGTTTATGCTAACTTATCTCACGAGTCCTTGTTGAGTTTTGTGTGGATGAAGCTTTTGAGATTTAGGGAGACCGTGATATGAGAGGAATTAAGGAGACACAAAAGATCAAGCTTGGGGATGCCCAAGGCACCCCAAGATAATATTTCAAGAAGTCTCAAGCGTCTAAGCTTGGGGATGCCCCGGTTGGCATCCCACCTTTCTTCTTCAACAACTATCGGTTAGTATCGGTTGATCCTAAGTTTTTGCTTCTTCACATGATGTTTGCTATTCTTAGATGTCATTTTATTTTGCTTTGCTTGCTGTTTGAATAGAGTACCAAGATCTGAAATTATTAAATGCTAGAGAGTCTTCACATAGTTGCATAATTATTCGACTACTCATTGATCTTCACTTATATCTTTCGGAGTAGTTTGTCATTTGTTCTAGTGCTTCACTTATATCTTTTAGAGCATGGTCGTAGTTTTATTTTGAATAAATAGATGAACTCTCATGCTTCACTTAGATTATTTTGAGAGTCTTAAATAGCATGGTAATTTGCTTAAAATCCTAATATGCTAGGTATTCAAGAATAATAAAATTCTCTTATGAGTGTATTGAATACTAAGAGAAGTTTGATACTTGATAATTGTTTTGAGATATGGAGATGGTGATATTAGAGTCATGCTAGTTGAGTAGTTGTGAATTTGAGAAATACTTGTGTTGAAGTTTGTGATTCCCGTAGCATGCACATATGGTGAACCGTTATGTGATGAAGTCGGAGCATGATTTATTGATTGATTGCCTTCCTTATGAGTGGCGGTCGGGCACGAGCGATGGTCTTTTCCTACCAATCTATCCCCCTAGGAGCATGCGCGTAATACTTTGCTTTGATAACTTCTAGATTTTTGCAATAAGTATGTGAGTTCTTTATGACTAATGTTGAGTCCATGGATTATACGCACTCTCACCCTTCCACCATTGCTAGCCTCTCTAGTACCGCGCAACTTTCGCCGGTACCATAAACCCACCATATACCTTCTTGAAAACAGCCACCATACCTAACTATCATGGCATTTCCATAGCCATTCCGAGATATATTGCCATGCAACTTTCACCCGTTCCTTTTATTATGACACACCTCATCATTGTCATATTGCTTGCATGATCATGTAGTTGACATCGTATTTGTGGCAAAGCCACCGTTCATAATTCTTTCATACATGTCACTCATGAGTCATTGCATATCCCGGTACACCGCCGGAGGCATTCATATAGAGTCATCTTTGTTCTAGTATCGAGTTGTATCATTGAGTTGTAAATAAATAGAAGTGTGATGATCATCATTAATAGAGCATTGTCCCAAAAAAAGGGGGAAGGCCAAATAAAAAAAAGAAAGGCCAAATAAAAAAAGAAAGGCCAAATAAAAAATATAAAAAATAAAATAAAAGGGACAATGCTACTATCCTTTTTCCACACTTGTGCTTCAAAGTAGCACCATGTTCTTCATATAGAGAGTCTCTTGAGTTATCACTTTCATATACTAGTGGGAATCTTTCATTATAGAACTTGGCTTGTATATTCCAATGATGGGCTTCCTCAAAATGCCCTAGGTCTTCGTGAGCATGCGAGTTGGATGCACACCCACTAGTTTCTTTTGTTGAGCTTTCATACATTTATAGCTCTAGTGCATCCGTTGCATGGCAATCCCTACTCACTCACATTGATATCTATTGATGGGCATCTCCATAGCCCGTTGATACGCATAGTTGATGTGAGACTATCTTCCCCTCTTTTTGTCTTCTCCACAACCACCATTCTATTCCACCTATAGTGCTATGTCCATGGCTCACGCTCATGTATTGCGTGAAGATTGAAAAAGTTTGAGAACATCAAAAGTATGAAAACAATTGCTTGGCTTGTCATCGGGGTTGTGCATGATTTAAATATTTTGTGTGGTGAAGATGGAGCATAGCCAGACTATATGATTTTGTAGGGATAGCTTTCTTTGGCCATGTTATTTTGAGAAGACATGATTGCTTTGTTAGTATGCTTGAAATATTATTGTTTTTATGTCAATATTAAACTTTTGTCTTGAATCTTATGGATCTGAATATTCATGCCACAATTAAGAAGAATTACATTGAAATTATGCCAAGTAGCACTCCGCATCAAAAATTCTTTTTTATCATTTACCTACTCGACGACGAGCAGGAATTAAGCTTGGGGATGCCTGATACGTCTCCAACGTATCTATAGTTTTTGATTGCTCCATGCTATATTATCTACTGTTTTGGGTAATATTGGGCTTTATTATCCACTTTTATATTATTTTTGAGACTAACCTATTAACCGGAGGCCCAGCCCAGATTTGTTGTTTTATGCCTATTTCAGTGTTTTGAAGAAAAGGAATATCAGACGG
This sequence comes from Triticum aestivum, assembly GCF_018294505.1. NCBI lineage: Eukaryota > Viridiplantae > Streptophyta > Magnoliopsida > Poales > Poaceae > Triticum > Triticum aestivum. Next base: position 196,204,969 of record NC_057800.1, on the reverse strand, counting down.
AGTCGAAACGGAATGAAATCAACTGGAGAATTTATTTTTGGAAGGAATCACACCTGATGGACTTGGACCCCACATCAGAAGATACGAGAGCTGCCCACGAGTGCGGAGGGTGTGCCCACCCCCCTAGGGAGCGCCCCCGGCCTCGTGGGGCCCCCGTGGCTCCCCTGACGTGCTTCTTCTGCCTATATAACTCCATATACCCTAAAACTTCTAGAACAGAGAATAGATCGGGAGTTCCACCGCCAGAAGCCTCCGTAGCCACCGAAAACCAATCTAGACCCGTTCCAGCACCCTGCCAGAGGGGGCAATCCTTCTCCGGTGGCCATCTTCATCATCCCGATGCTGTCCATGACGAGGAGGGTGTAGTTGTCCCTCGGGGCTGAGGGTATGTACCAGTAGCTATGTGTTTGATCTCTCTCTCTCTCTCTCGTGTTCTTGAGACGATACGATCTTGATGTATCACGAGCTTTGCTATTATAGTTGGATCCTATGTTTCTCCTCCCCCTCTTCTCTCTTGTAATGAATTGAGTTTTCCCTTTGGAGTTATCTTATCGGATTGAGTCTTTAAAGACTAGAGAACACTTGATGTATGTCTTGGTGATCAACTTGCGGGTTTTGTGACATTCAGAACCTATGCATAGGGGTTGGCACACGTTTTCGTCGTGATTCTCCGGTAGAAACTTTGGGGCACTCTTTGAGGTCCTTTGTGTTGGTTGAATAGATGAATCTGAGATTGTGTGACGCATATATGATCATACCCACGGAGACTTGAGGTGACATTGGAGTATCTAGGTGACATTAGGGTTTTGGTTGATTTGTGTCTTAAGGTGTTATTCTAGTACGAACTCTAGGGCTGTTTGTGACACTTATAGGAATAGCCCACCGGATTGATTGGAAAGAATAACTTTGAGGTGGTTTCGTAACCTACCATAATCTCTTCGTTCGTTCTCCGCTATTAGTCACTTTGGAGTGACTCTTTGTTCCATGTTGAGGGATAGTTATGTGATCCAATTATTTTAATATTGTTGAGGGAACTTACACTAGCGAAAGTATGAACCCTAGGCCTTATTTCCACACATTGCAATACCGTTTACGCTCACTTTTATCACTTGTTACCTTGCTGTTTTTATATTTTCAGATTACAAAAAATATTATCTACCATCCATATACCACTTGTTTCACCATCTCTTCGCCGAACTAGTGCACCTATACAATTTACCATTGTATTGGGTGTGTTGGGGACACAAGAGACTCTTTGTTATTTGGTTGCAGGGTTGCTTGAGAGAGACCATCTTCATCCTACGCCTCCTACGGATTGATAAACCTTAGGTCATCCACTTGAGGGAAATTTGCTACTGTCCTACAAACCTCTGCACTTGGAGGATCAACAACGTCTACAAGAAGAAGGTTGTGTAGTAGACATCACCCCCCCACTGCCACGTCACGTAAGTGGAAACACATTTCCCCGAGTACGTCTTCTTCCAATGAAGGCGTATTTTGTTTCTACTTCGGCCTGAAGTACGTTTTCTAAGTCATAAAGCGTATTTTCCCAAATCTGTTTTTGTCTTATCCACTCAGGGACCCGTTGGTGATAAAATTTTCATAGATTGGTCCATGTTCTTCCAACCTTCACAACTTTTCAACCGTAACTCCGATTGAGGTGAAACCAACGCTCACTTCTTTGTATCATCGTGCTCTATCTTTTAGTAACTTTTCACTAGGTTGTTTCACAGTGAAAATGACCATTTTGCCCTTGCCTCTAATCAGCCCCCTCCGAGTATGTACCGTCCGACATTTCGTTCCGTGGCTTCACCGCACTTCTTCCTGGAGTCTCCGTCACCCCAGGCAAGCCACAATACCCACTTGCATGATATTCATGCAGTAGCCATGGTTTTCAACTTGAATATTTATTAAATGATTGCTTGTTTAAAAGATGGTTATCGTTGTTCCGGTAATGTTTCTAGGTTAGTGCTTACTTGTTTGCTATGTTATTATGCACCTAGTTATCATGACCTGCTAGTTGTTAGTATTACTTTCATATTGCCATGCTTGATAGTAGTACATGTTGGGTTGGTCATGCTCTTCGGTGCATGACTAACGTCGGTTACCGAGTACTGTTAATAGGCATTGTTCCGTTTCTGTTAGTTGGTTAAGTGTTACTTGGTAATATTATTGATGAGTTCTTGCATGTTATTTATGGTTGACGATAATGGTCATGTTATGTTATACTATGAGTAGTGTTACACTTGTAATATTTATGCTTGTCATTATGCCATGTTCAGTTGGAGATTATTTCATAGTCGATATGATGGACAGTTATGTTGCATCCCATGCTTATGTTGATATCATGTTCATGCATTATAATTGCATCATGTTATTTTATCATGGCTCAGCATATTGCATTCAAGTTTAACCGGATTTAATTGAACTTGAACAACTGTTGGCTGAGTCATGGTGCCGCCAGATCGAAACTGACCAGTGCAACCACGCTTACCTTGTGGGGGTCCTAACTGGGTCTATTATCGTGCATCTCTCCGGTGCCTCCCACGAGGGAAGGTTATGGGCGTGCGTACCCTATCCCGGTAAGCAGCCATAACCTTGTGTGCCCGTTGTTTTTATGGATCCGGTTCCCGTGAGGGAGTTTGACCACGACGGTGGTGGGGTGTCTTTGGTAGACACGGGGCCACCCAAGACTAGCCCAGTTGTGAGTGGGCCGGAGTGGCCGGGAGACTATCATGGCAATAGATTGGTTTTGTCGGAACGCCGTTGGTCCACCCAAATGGGAGGGCGAAGCCATGGGTTCTGTGGTGTGGATACAGTGTGTTACCTCTGCAGAGTGTACATTAAATCATCGATAGCCGCGCCCGTGGATAAGGGCCCAGTTCGTGTCGGTCCCGCCGTGAGTCAATAGTATTAATAATAACTTAATTAATGACAACCCCGATTTGATGATGAGATAAGTGGTTGTGATCGCCGTAAGGATCACGGTTTGAGACCCAATGTTGGTCATGGTTGTGATCGCCGGAATGATCACTGTGGTATCGAGGATACCGAGTTGTTGGATATTCATGATGTTGTGCGAGAATCATGGGTAAAGATCAAGCTCCTTGTGGTCATTTAATGATTACTACGGTATTGTTTATACCAAGCTTGATTTGATCCTGAGATGATCGTGTAATGTCCGAGTTGGGTAAGTGATGCGCGTGATTGTTACGAGATAACCCGAGCAGAATAATTGGTGCATGCAGTGTCATCATGTTGCATGCTAGTATCGTCAGATTAATATGTTCATGCTATGCTCATATTGTTCTAGCTGTATCAGGTTCATATTGCCTTTGGATTCTTAGTGGCTATTATGGTTATTTTCATGATGGTATCTGGTATTATTTTGGAAGTATTACTTTGGATGTCATGTTTTTAATGCCATGTTATTCTAGTGATCTCATATCAATTCCCGCTTAACCTGTAATTGCCATGCTATTGTTTGTCTTGAATGCTTCTGGTTATTGTGAGCTTGCAAGTACATTCAATGTACTAACCTGGCGTGTCATGCCAGCTTGCAGGACGTGTCTGGATTACTTGCTTGTTTGGTGTTGTTCCTGTGTTCGCGAGCTAGGATAAACGTTCCAGCCAGAGTCCCTGCAGATTGGAGTCCATCATCGCCATTCGTTGTTCCGCTGCCAGTAGTTGTTCCGCTGCTTCAAGTATTGTGCTGCTTGCATAGAGCAACTGAGGATGGCGTAGTGTCGCTGTGCCGATGTTATTCATTGTTATATCGGAGACCTTGTAATCATATTCATGTTGTAATAAGAGAGCTGGTTTGTTCTATGCTAAGTAGTGCCGTATTCCAGAAGACTTCACCTCGATCTCTGGGCTGGAATACGGGGCGTTCCGGTTTTCTCTGAGCCGGGGTGCCACAATTCCTCACGTCCAGAAATTTATTTTAGAATTTTTGGGGTTCCAGAAGTATTCGAAACCTACAGATTACTACATACTGTTCTGTTTTTGACACATTCTGTTTTTCGTGTGTTATTTGCTTATTTTGATGAACCTATGGCTAGTAATAGAGTTTATAAACCATATAAAAGTTGTAATACTGTATGTTTAACAGCAATATAAATAAAGAATGAGTTCATTACAGTACCTTGAAGTGGTGGTTTGTTTTCTTTTACTAACGGAGCTCACGAGATTTTCTTTTAAGATTTATGTTGTTAAGTTTTCAAGTTTTGGGTAAAGATTTGTTGGATAATGGAACAAGGATTGGCAAGAGCCTAAGCATGGGGATGCCCAAGGCACCCCAAGGTAAAATTCAAGGACAACCAAAAGCTTAAGCTTGGGGATGCCTAGGAAGGCATCCCCTCTTTCGTCTTTGTCTATCGGTAACTTTACTTAGGGCTATATTTTTATTCACCACTTGATATGTGTTTTGCTTGGAGCGTCTTGTATGATTTGAGTATTTGCTTTTTAGTTTATCACAATCATCCTCGCTGAACACACCTTTTGAGAGAGACACACATGATTCGGAATTTGTTAGAATACTCTATGTGCTTCACTTATATCTTTTGAGCTATATAGTTTTTGCTCTAGTGCTTCACTTATATCTTTTAGAGCACAGTGGTGGTTTTATTCTATAGAAATTATTGATCTCTAATGCTTCAACTATATTATTTTGAGAGTCTTAAACAGCATGGTAATTTTTTTAATTGAGAAATTAATCCAAATGTGATAGGCATCTAAGATGAGCATAATAAAAACTTCCATATTGAGTTCATTGAATATCATGAGAAGTTTGATACTTGATAAGTGTTTTGAGATATAAAGGTGGTAATATTAGAGTGTGCTAGTTGAGAAATTGTGAAATTGATAAATACTTGTGTTAAGGTTGGCATGTCCCGTAGCATGCACGTATGGTAAAAGTTCTGTGACAATTTTGACACATAAGGTGTTATTTTATTGCTTTCCTTATGAGTGGCGGTCGGGGACGAGCGATGGTCTTTTCCTACCAATCTATCCCTCTAGGGGCATGTGTAGTAGTACTTTTCTTCGAGGGCTAATAAACTTTTGCAATAAGTATATGAGTTCTTTATGACTAATGTGAGTCCATGGATTATATGCACTCTCAACCTTCCACAATTTTCTAGCCTCTACAGTACCATGCATTGCCCTTTCTCGCCTTGAGAGTTGGTGCAAACTTCGCCGGTGCATCCAAACCCCGTGATATGATACGCTCTATCACACATAAACCTCCTTATATCTTCCTCAAAACAACCACCATACCTACCTATCATGGCATTTCCATAGCCATTCTGAGATATATTGCCATGCAACTTTCCACTGTTCTGTTTATTGTGACACGCTCCATCATTGTCATGTTGCTTTGCATAATCATGTAGTTGACATCGTATTTGTGGCAAAGTCACCATTCATAATTTTTCATACATGTCACTCTTGATTCATTGCATATCCCCGTACACCGCTGGAGGCATTCACATAGAGTCATATTTTGTTCTAAGTATTGAGTTGTAATTCTTGAGTTGTAAATAATAAAAGTGTGATGATCATAATTATTAGAGCATTGTCCCATGTGAGGAAAGGATGATGGAGACTATGATTCCCCCACAAGTCGGGATGAGATTCCGGACTAAATAAAAAAAGGCCAAAAAAAGAGAAGGCCCAAAAAAATGAGAGAAAAGAGAGAAGGGACAATGTTACTATCCTTTTTCCACACTTGTGCTTCAAAGCAGCACCGTGATCTTCATGATAGAGAGTCTCCTATGTTGTCACTTTCATATACTAGTGGGAATATTTCATTATAGAACTTGGCTTGTATATTCCAATGATGGGCTTCCTCAAAATGCCCTAGGTCTTCATGAGTAAGCAAGTTGGATGCACACCCACTTAGTTTCTTTTGTTGAGCTTTCATACATTTGTAGCTCTAGTGCATTCATTGCATGGCAATCCCTACTCCTCTCATTGGCATCAATTGATGGGCGTCTCCATAGCCTATTGATTAGCCGCGTCAATGTGAGACTTTCTACCTTTTTGTCTTCTCATAACCCCCATCATTATACTTTATTCCACCCATAGTCCTATATCCGCTTGCACTCATGTATTGCGTAAGGGTTGAAAAGGCCGAAGCGCGTTAAAAAGTATGAACCAATTGCTCAGCTTGTCATCGGGGTTATGCATGATGAGAACGTTTTGTGTGACAAAATTGAAACATAGCCCAACTATATGATTTTGTAGGGATACGCTTTCTTTGGCTATGTTATTTTGATAAGACATAATTGCTTGGTTAGCATGTTTGAAGTATTATTGTTTTTATGTCAACATTAAACCTTTATCTTGAATCTTTCAGATCTAAATATTCATGCCACAATAAAAAGAATTACATTGAAAATTATGCTTGGGGATGCTTGATACGTCTCCAACGTATCTATAATTTTTGATTGTTCGATGCTATTATATATTTTGTTTTGGATGTTTAATGGGCTTATTTATACACATTTATATTATTTTTGGGACTAACCTATTAACCGGAGCCCAGCCCAAATTGCTGTTTTTTTGCCTATTTCAGTGTTTCGCAGAAAAAGAATATCAAACGGAGTCCAAACGGAATGAAACCTTTGGGAGCGTGATTTTTTGGAACAAACGTGATCCAGAGGACTTGGAGTGGACGTCAAGCAATAAACGAGGAGGCCACGAGGCAGGGGGTGCACCTACCCCTAGGGCGCGCTCACCACCCTCGTGGGCCCCTCGTGGTTCCACCGACCTACTTCTTCCTCCTATATATACCTATGTACCCCCAAACCATCGGAGAGCACCACGAAAACCTAATTCCACCACCGCAACCTTCTGTACCCGTGAGATCCCATCTTGGGGCCTTTTCCGGTGCTCCGCCGGAGGGGGAATTGGTCACGGAGGGCTTCTACATCAACACCATAGCCTCTCTGATGATGTGTGAGTAGTTTAACTCAGACCTTCAGGTCCATAGTTATTAGCTAGATGGCTTCTTCTCTCTCTTTGGATCTCAATACAAAGTTCTCCTCGATTCTCTTGGATATCTATTCGATGTAATCTTTTTTTTGCGGTGTGTTTGTCGAGATCCGATGAATTGTGGGTTTATGATCAAGATTAACTATGAACAATATTTGAATCTTCTCTGAATTCTTTTATGTATGATTGGTTAGCTTTGCAAGTTTCTTCAAATTATCAGTTTGGTTTGGCCTACTAGATTGATCTTTCTTGCGATGGGAGAAGTGCTTAGCTTTGGGTTCAATCTTGCGGTGCTCGATCCCAATGAAAGTAATAGAAACGACACGTTTGTATTGTTACCATCGAGGATAAAAAGATGGGGTTTATATCATATTGCATGAGTTTATCCCTCTACACCATGTCATCTTGCTTAAAGCGTTACTCTGTTCTCATGACCTTAAAACTCTAGATGCATGCTGGATAGCGGTCGATGTGTGGAGTAATAGTAGTAGATGTAGGCAGGAGTTGGTCCAGTTGTTACGGACGTGATGCCTATCTACATGATCATACCTAGATATTCTCATAACTACGCTCAATTCTATCAATTGCCTGACAATAATTTGTTCACCCACCGTAATACTTATGCTATCTTGAGAGAAGCCACTAGTGAAACCTATGGCCCCCGGGTCTATTTTCCATCATACAAGTTTCCAATCTATTTTATTTTTCTTTCTTTACTTTTAGTCTTTATCATAAAAATTCCAAAAATATTATCTTACCTTCTCTATTAGATCTCACTTTTGCAAGTGGTCGTGAAGGGATTGACAACCCCTTTATCACGTTGGTTGCAAGGTTCTTATTTGTTTGTGTAGGTGCAAGGGACTTGAGCGTGGCCTCCTACTAGATTGATACCTTGGTTCTCAAAAACTGAGGGAAATACTTACACTACTTTGCTGCATCACCCTTTCCTCTTCAAGGGAAAACCAACACAGTGCTCAAGAGGTAGCACGCGGCGGCGGGTGGATCGGGGGACCGGCGACGATGGATCGGTCCTACGGAGGATGACGGGGACACCTCGGCGGCCACCTCGCTGGCATTGGGCGAAAGGCCGTGATAAAACTCTTTTTGGCCATTGGCTACTCGAGCTCCCCGTCACACAAGCAGAGGTTGAGGATGGATGTGCCGGTGATGGCGGTGACCTACCAATGGTTTCGAGGGTTGTGTGTGTCTGTGTGAGCGGAGGTTGTGTTTGAGGAAATACTGCTTCAACTAAAATTTTTACTAGGCAGGAGTAACAAGGCGGGGCTACTGAAAATTTGGATCAAGGGCGAGCAGATATTTTTGAGATTACGATGGACGGAGAGGAGGGAGTAAACTGTCGGGGCTACTGAAAATTTGAATCATGGGACTGAACTAGAGCAGGATTAACAGACATCGCACACGGTCCGCACATACTATTAATGTGCTATCAAGCATTAAAACCTTCTAGGCGGTAGATATTTTTGAGATTGCGAGGGATGCAGAGGTGGGAGTTTCGGGGGAGCGAGCTAGTGTGGTTGACACGCCGGCTATGGACTGTAGCCGACGCACCTTCTCGCGTAAGCCATAGGCGTACTATACACCGACGGTGCTCCAAGATATTTTGTACTACATCTCACATGGTTGGTGAGAATAAACTGTGTGGGATCTACTTGATTTGAATTACAAAATGGGGTCACAGCGGCAATGGACGGTGTTTGGATTTCTAGACCTTTTATCTGCAGTGAACATGCAACAGTATGTGTGTCGTAAAAGGATTGGAATTATTTAGGATTCGTTTGGACATTTCATACAATAAACTGGTTTTCTAGCCATTTCAGGTGCACAATTCAAAATTAAACTACATGCACATGCTCCGATGCATACAAATTGGTTGAAAAATTAAATCTATGTCCTACAGTGCATGCTTAGGTCCCATGGAAGAAATGGGAATGAATTTTTCGGGGTTCGTTTGGCCTTTTTTTATACATTAACTGGGTTTTCTAGGCATTTTATGTGCATAATTAAAATTTGAACTACAAGCACATGCTCCAATGCACTAAAGTTGGTTGAAAAATCACATGTGTGTCATTGGGTGAATTTCCAGGTCCCATGCAAGAGATGGGAGTGAATTTCAAACACCAGGGCACTATTGATTGCCGGAAAAATGTTGAGATACCTGGTTTTTAAATTCTAGTAAATCCAAAACACGTCTAAAATTCATGAAACTTGGCATGCTATCATGGAGCGGCATCAACATGCCGTGGTGAAAATTTTGTCCCATTTGGGACAGGTTTGGGTATAAGCTTCTCACAAACAAGAGCATCTCACAACAAGCACGCTGGTTTTGATAGGGAACGTACCACCTTTGGGGACGGGACGATATCCGTTGCCTCTTATTGCTTTCAAAAATTTTCTAGTGTCAACATAGAACAACATGAATGTTTTGTTCAATCTTGGATTTTTTCGGGGTTCGTTTGGCCTTTTTTATACATTAAATGGGTTTTCTAGGCATTTTATGTGCATAATTCAAATTTTAACTACAAGCACTTGCTCCAATGCGCTAAGGTTTGGTTGAAAAATCACATGTGTGTCCTTGGGTGAATTTGTAGGTCCCATGCAAGAGATGGGAATGAAATTCAAACACCATGGCACCGTTGATTGCCGGAAAAACGTTGAGATGCCTGGTTTTTAAATTCTAGTAAATCCAAAACTCGTCTGAAATTCATGAAACTTGGCATGCTATCATGGAGCGGCATGAACATGCCATGGTGAAAATTTTGTCCCATTTGGGGGCAGGTTCAGGTATAAGCTTCGCACAAACCAGAGCTTCTCACAACAAGCATGATGGTTTCGATAGGGAACGTACCACCTTTGGTGACGAGATGATATCTGTTGCCTCCTATTGCTTTCAAAAAATGTGTTGTGTCAACATAGAAAAATAGGAGTGTTGTGTTCAATCTTGGATTTTTTAGGGTTCATTTGGCCATTTTATACATTAACTGGGTTTTCTAGGCATTTTATGTGCATAATTCAAATTTGAACTGCAAGCACATGCTCCAATGCACTAAGGTTTGGTTGAAAAATCACATGTGTTTCCTTGGGTGAATTTGTAGGTCCCATGCAAGAGATGGGAATGAAATTCAAACACCATGGCGCTGTTGATTGCCGGAAAAACGTTGAGATGCCTGGTTTTTAAATTCTAGTAAATCCAAACCTTGTCTGAAATTCATGAAACTTGGCATGATATCATGGAACGGCATGAACATGTCATGGTGAAAATTTTGTCCCATTTGGGGCAGGTTCGGGTATAAGCTCTCAAAAACAAGAGCTTCTCACAGCAAACATGATGGTTTTGATAGGGAACATACAACCTTTGGTGATGGGACGATATCCGTTGCCTCTTAGTGCTTTCAAAAAATTTCTCGTGTCAACATAGAACAACAGGAGTGTTGTGTCAAATTTTTGGGATTTTTCAGTGTTCATTTGGACATTTTTATGCATCAACTGAGTTTTCAATGCACTTATGTGCATAATTCAAATTTGAACTACACGCACATGCTCCAGTGCATATAAATTGGTTGAAAAATCAAATCTATGTCCTTGGGTACATGCTTACGTCCCATGCAAGAAATGGGAATGAATTTCAAACACCACAACACCGTTGATTGTCGGCAAAACATTGAGATGCCCCATTTTTAAATTCTAGTAAATCCAAAACTCGTCTGAAATTCATGAAACTTGGCATGCTATCATGGAGCGGCATCAACATGCCGTGTTAAAAAATTTGTCCCATCTGGGGCAGGTTCGGGTATATGCTTCTCAGAAACCAGAGCTTCTCACAACAAGCATGATGGTTTTGGTAGGGAACGTCCCACCTTTGGGGACAAAACATTATCCATTGCCTCTTATTGCTTTCAAAAAATTTCTCTTGTCAACATAGAACAACAGGAGTGTTGTGTCAATTTTTGGGATTTTTCGGGGTTCGTTTGGACATTTTTATGCATTACCTGAGTTTTCAATGCATTTACGTGCATAATTCAAATTTGAACTACATGCACATGCTCCAGTGCATATAAATTGGTTGAAAAATCAAATCTCTGTCCTTGGGTGCATGCTTGGGTCCCATGCAAGAAATGAGAATGAATTTCAAACACCAGGGCACCGTTGATTGCCGACAAAACATTGAGATGCCTCGTTTCTAAATTCTAGTAAATCCAAAACTCGTCTGAAATTCATGAAACTTGGCATGCTATCATGGAGCGGCATCAACATGCCGTGGTGAAACTTTTGTCCTATTTGGGGGAGGTTTGGGTATAAGCTTCTCACAAACCAGAGGTTCTCACAACAAGCACGCTGGTTTTGATAGGGAACGTACCACCTTTGGGGACGGGACGATATCCGTTGCCTCTTATTGCTTTCAAAAAATTTCTAGTGTCAACATAGACCAACATGAGTGTTGTGTTCAATCTTGGATTTTTTTTCGGGGTCCGTTTGGCCTGTTTTGTACATTAACTGCGTTTTCTAAGCATTTTATGTGCATAATTCAAATGTTAACTACAAGCACATGCTCCAATGCGCTAAGGTTGGTTGAAAAATCACATGTGTGTCCTTGGGTGAATTTGTAGGTCCCATGCAAGAGATGGGAATGAAATTCAAACACCATGGCACCGTTGATTGCCGAAAAAATGTTGAGATGCCTGGTTTTTAAATTCTAGTAAATCCAAAACTCGTCTGAAATTCATGAAACTTGGCATGCTATCGTGGAGCGGCATGAACATGTCGTGGTGAAAAATTTGTCCCATTTGGGGCAGGTTCGGGTATAAGCTCTAAAAAACCAGAGCTTCTCACAGCAAGCATGATGGTTTTGATAGGGAACGTACAACCTTTGGTGATGGGACGATATCCATTGCCTCTTATTGCTTTCAAAAAATTTCTCGTGTCAACATATAACAACAGGAGTGTTGTGTCAATTTTTGGGATTTTTCGGGGTTCATTTGGACAGTTTTATGCATTAACTGAGTTTTCAATGCACTTATGTGCATAATTGAAATTTGAACTACATGCACATGCTCCACTGCATATAAATTGGTTGAAAAATCAAATCTGTGTCCTTGGGTACATGCTTAGGTCCCATGCAAGAAATGGGAATGAATTTCAAACACCACAGCACCGTTGATTGTCGACGAAACATTGAGATGCCTCGTTTTTAAATTCTAGTAAATCCAAAACTCGTCTGAAATTCATGAAACTTGGCATGCTATCATGGAGCGACATCAATATGCCATGTTAAAAAATTTGTCCCATCTGGGGCAGGTTCGGGTATATGCTTCTCAGAAACCAGAGCTTCTCACAACAAGCATGATGGTTTTGGTAGGGAACGTCCCACCTTTGGGGACGAAACGTTATCCATTGCCTCTTATTGGTTTCAAAAAATTTCTCGTGTCAACATAGAACAACAGGAGTGTTGTGTCAATTTTTGGGATTTTTCGGGGTTCGTTTGGACATTTTTATGCATTACCTGAGTTTTCAATGCATTTATGTGCATAATTCAAATTTGAACTACATGCACATGCTCCAGTGCATATAAATTGGTTGAAAAATCAAATCTCTATCCTTGGGTGCATGCTTGGGTCCCATGCAAGAAATGAGAATGAATTTCAAATACCAGGGCACCGTTGATTGCCGACAAAACATTGAGATGCCTCGTTTCTAAATTCTAGTAAATCCAAAACTCATCTGAAATTCATGAAACTTGGCATGCTATCATGGAGCGGCATCAACATGCCGTGGTGAAAATTTTGTCCCATTTGGGGCAGGTTCGGGCATATGCTTCTCACAAACCAGAGCTTCTCACAACAAGCATGCTGGTTTTGATAGGGAACGTACCACCTTTGGGGACGGGACGATATCCGTTGCCTCTTATTGCTTTCAAAAATTTTCTAGTGTCAACATAGAACAACATGAGTGTTGTGTTCAATCTTGGATTTTTTCGGGGTTCGTTTGGCCTTTTTTATACATTAACTAGGTTTTCTAGGCATTTTATGTGCATAATTCAAATTTTAACTACAAGCACATGCTCCAATGCGCTAAGGTTTGGTTGAAAAATCACATGTGTGTCCTTAGGTGAATTTGTAGGTCCCATGCAAGAGAAGGGAATGAAATTCAAACACCATGGCACCGTTGATTGCCGGAAAAACGTTGAGATGCCTGGTTTTTAAATTCTAGTAAATCCAAAACTCGTCTGAAATTCATGAAACTTGGCATGCTATCATGGAGCGGCATGAACATGCTATGGTGAAAATTTTGTCCCATTTGGGGGCAGGTTCGGGTATAAGCTTCTCACAAACCAGAGCTTCTCACAACAAGCATGATGGTTTCGATAGGGAACGTACCACCTTTGGTGACGGGATGATATCTGTTGCCTCTTATTGCTTTCAAAAAAATTGTTGTGTCAGCATAGAACAATAGGAGCGTTGTGTTCAATCTTGGAATTTTTTAGGGTTCGTTTGGCCATTTTATACATTAACTGGGTTTTCTAGGAATTTTATGTGCATAATTAAAATTTGAACTACAAGCACATGCTCCAATGTACTAAGGTTTGGTTGAAAAATCACATGTGTGTCCTTGGGTGAATTTGTAGGTCCCATGCAAGAGATGGGAATGAAATTCAAATACCATGGCACTGTTGATTGCCGGAAAAACGTTGAGATGCCTGGTTTTTAAATTCTAGTAAATCCAAAACTCGTCTGAAATTCATGAAACTTGGCATGATATCATGGAGCGGCATGAACATGTCGTGGTGAAAATTTTGTCCCATTTGGGGCAGGTTCGGGTATAAGCTCTCAAAAACCAGAGCTTCTCACAGCAAGCATGATGGTTTTGATAGGGAACATACAACCTTTCGTGGTGGGACGATATCCGTTGCCTCTTATTGCTTTCAAAAATTTTCTCGTGTCAACATAGAACAACAGGAGTGTTGTGTCAATTTTTGGGATTTTTCAGGGTTCATTTGGACATTTTTATGCATTAACTGAGTTTTCAATGCACTTATGTGCATAATTCAAATTTGAACTACATGCACATGCTCCAGTGCATATAAATTGGTAAAAAAAATCAAATCTGTGTGCTTGGGTACATGCTTAGGTCCCATGCAAGAAATGGGAATGCATTTCAAACACCACAACACCGTTGATTGTCGGCAAAACATTGAGATGCCTTGTTTTTAAATTCTAGTAAATCCAAAACTCGTCTGAAATTCATGAAACTTGGCATGCTATCATGGAGCGGCATCAACATGTCGTGTTAAAAAATTTGTCCCATCTGGGGCAGGTTCGGGTATATGCTTCTCACAAACCAGAGCTTCTCACAACAGGCATGATGGTTTTGGTAGGGAACATCCCACCTTTGGGGACGAAACTTTATCCATTGCCTCTTATTGCTTTCAAAAAATTTCTCGTGTCAACGTAGAACAACAGGAGTGTTGTGTCAGTTTTTGGGATTTTTCGGGGTTCGTTTGGACATTTTTATGCATTACCTGAGTTTTCAATGCATTTATGTGCATAATTCAAATTTGAACTACATGCACATGCTGCAGTGCATATAAATTGGTTGAAAGTTCAAATCTCTGTCCTTGGGTGCATGCTTGGGTCCCATGCAAGAAATGAGAATGAATTTTAAACACCAGGGCACCGTTGATTGCCGACAAAACATTGAGATGCCTCGTTTTTAAATTCTAATAAATCCAAAACTCGTCTGAAATTCACAAAACTTGGCATGCTTTCATGGAGCAGCATCAACATGCCATGGTAAAAAAATTGTTCCGTTTGGGGCAGGTTTGGGTATATGCTTCTCACAAACTAGAGCTTCTCACAACAAGCATCATGGTTTCGGTAGGGAACCTCCCACCTTTGGGGACGAAACGATATCCATTGCCTCTTATTGCTTCCAAAAGTTTTCTCGTGTCAACATAGAATAACAGGAGTGTTGTGTCAATTTTTGTGATTTTTTTGGGTTCTTTTGGACATTTTTATGCATTAACTGAGTTTTCAATGCATTTATGTGCATAATTCAAATTTGAACTACATGCACATGCTCCAGTGCATATAAATTGGTTGAAAAATCAAATCTGTGTCCATGGGTGCATGCTTAGGTCCCATGCAAGAAATGGGAATGAATTTCAATCACGAGGGCATCGTTGATTGCCGACAAAACATTGAGATGCCTGGTTTTTAAATTCTCGTAAATCCAAAACTCGTCTGAAGTTCATGAAACTTGGAATTGCACCCGACATGATATGGTATTTTTCATGTCCATTTTGAGAGAAGGCGTACTCAAATAATGACAGCCAATAAAGGCATTTTGAAAAAATAGCTGCCACTTTAATATCTCAAACTTTTGTATGATTCAAACCGTGTGCGTTCTGTTAACCATTCACGTGAAGCCATGTGTTTTGGTTTTAATGGTTGTAGGAGGGACCGTGTGGACAACTGCTTGACCTTGACTGAACGGGAGGCGTGCGAGCGCAGTCCGGTGCGCATGCTGACCGAGAGGCGTGCAAGCTATCCTCCAATGCGCACGCTCACCAGGAAGCGTGCGAGCTATACGCTGCGCAGGCTCACTGGGAAGCGAGCCCTTTGACTTCCATGGCCACCTGCCTTCCTCTCCATTAATGGCGCCCGAGCCGCTGTTTAATACGGGGGGCCTTACTGTTTGCCTCCCATTCCCCTCCCCCCACGCAGACCTCCACCGCCATGGCGCAGAATGATCATCTACCACTAGTCTTCAAGTTTGGTGAAGTGGACTCCGAGCAAGAGGAGATAGAAAATAAGGAGGAATGGGGCCTCATGGACATGGCCCAGAACAAGCTGGCCATGGCGGTTGCTGCCCGCGCTCCCGTCCCAGCTCCCATCCCCGCGCCCGCGCCAGCTCCCATCCCCGTAGCATTGATGGGCTGGTCGCCCAGCACTATCGCAGAGCTGGAAGCTGCGGGCGTCCGCGAGGTCTCCGCGGACCCGCACGAGCTCATGTACATGCCAGTGCCTGCGCCTGTGCCCGTCCCCGTGCGCGCCCCTCCACCCACCATGGCACCGGCCCCCGTGCGTTTGGCTGCATCCGCCACACCCGTGCGCGCCCCTCCACCCACCACAGCGTCGGTCCCCGTGCGTTTGGCTGCACTCGCTGCACCTGTGCCCGTGCCCCCCCCCAGCGGCATGGGACGCTGCCATCGACCGCTACCTCTCAGCGGTGCCAGTTGTCATCCTCCCGTGCCCCGCCCGTCGATCGCGCGACGACATGATGCTTGATTTACAAGTGAAGAACATTTTGTGCTGCCTTGAAGACTTCAACAACAGCGTCCCGGAGGATGACAACGACAACGACGGTGCGACACGCCGCCTCCACCGCCACCGAGAATAGTTTTTTTGGGGTTTAATACAGTATCTTGAATTCTCGATCATATGAATATAAATTCGCAGTGTGACTGAATGAAAGATATGGTTTGAACGAACTTGCGTTTTTCTCTCTTAATGTACAGACTTATCAGACGATTTTCTTTTGAAAAAAAACGTCAACGGTTTTTAAATATAAAACACTCATCGCAAAATTTTAGTTAGAACACACGTATGCAAACCGACAGCTTCCCCAGGATGCCAAGGGAAAATGTGCCGAGCAGGATTTCTGCATCCCTTCAACGCAAATGGTTGTTTTGCATGACCCGTGTGCAACCACATACAAACAATTGGGTAAGATTTGCATATCTGTCATTTTGGGTATGTTGCCATTTCTCAAACTAGAAAGATTGACATTTGTTTATCTAGTAACATTGCCATTTGTCAACGTTGTAACACTGCGATTTTTCAAAATATGCAACTACAAATCACTAGCACTATCTAATTTTTGCAACTAAAATCACTAGCACTGTTCATATGGACACCACTAGCAGGCGTGAGTTCATGTATGCATATGAAAATGTACCATTGATTACATAGAACAACTCATCAACCCACAACGACAACGAGGATACATGTTGGATTATAGATCATTTCCAACAAAACGTTCTAGTAAAGTTTTTCTCACACAACAAATAACAAAGCGATGAAATGAACTTCAGCTCAACCACTCGTCATCGTTGGAAATGCTTGCTTTGAACCAGAAGTGATTCTCTGGGAAGGGTCAGCTACTGTCAATCTCGAGACCAATGCAGGACTGATCATTGAGGCTAAAGCGGCCTATGTCAGGACCCATATTGGGACGGTAGGGAAGCATAGTAATGTCTGAGGTATAGATACAGTTGCTTCTCATAAATGGTAGTAACATTTTGTCAACAATAGCTGGATCGCCTTCCACCATCATTGGATAGTTTTGTCCAAGGAAGAGCGAGTTTCCTCCAAGACTTTCAATACTGAACCAGGGAGAAGGTGTTGGCGCTAGTACACTAGTATCCATCCCGAATGCCCTGCAACAGATGTTGGAATAGGTCTGGAGAGTGCGACCATACGAGACAACACTTGCTTCCTTAGTAACATTAGCAGTGCCCTATATACAGACAAGAAGAGGTGATCCATCAGAATAATTTGCCAGGCGCCACTGAGTATATGGGTCCTGCTCGTCCTCATGCTCGTGAATAAAATTTTCAAGTATAGGTGGTGGAATGTTCACATGACCTTGGAAACACAAGAAGGTTAATTAATAAAGGGAAACTAGCTAACCCGCATGCATGTGGATGAAACAATTATAATTACGGTGGAAAAAAATGTACCGAAATCATGAGGATTCCATGCAAAAACAGTGCCACGAGTGGTGGCGGCAAACACAAGACCCTCGTATTGAATTGCATCACAGTACTCATCCATGTATAGAAACTGATTTTTGAGCAATATCCATCGAGTCGAACCATGAAGGACGGCAACAAGCTTGTCGAAGATAGCGACAACATAAGCATTCCTATAACCCCAAGAGCGGTTGGGAACTCGAAAAATTGCTATCTTCCATAGACAAAAGTCAGCATGATCGTATTTGAACTCACGTAGAATACCATTGTACTCAACCTCTAGGCAGTCGTCTGAGATTTTTCAAAGTGTAACCCGGTGACGAGTGTACACATTCACAAGTTCCCACTCGCAGTTGTACCCAATATAAACAACCCAATCTCCATTTGCACCCGCTCAAGCCTTGCCCTCAAGCGATGGCATCTTAACATCATACATATCATTATCAAGCGGCATCAACTTACACAAGGCGATGCTTCCCTCGTCCCCGCGCCAGTCAGCAGGGTCACAACGAAGATGATAGGGGAGATCAAACTGCTCCTGGACCCTTGGGTTCCTTGTAATGATGTTATTAGTTGAGTCGAGAATGGTCTTGAACGAACCTGCCATGCTAGCCGAGGTGATGACGTCGCTCCGATCAGTGAGTTCCTCCACAGCGTCAGCATTCAGATCGGGGAAAGAATAACGGGGTCATTTCTGGCTTGTTCCCTCCATGGAGGAGACGATCAAACAATGGCAGAAGGAAGGGTGAAGGCAAATGGAGGAGGGAGGAAGAGCTAGCATGCGACAATAGTTCCAAATCGAGAGGGAAAGGCGAAGAGTCGGTGGACGGTTGCCACGATACACGAAGAGGCGCCTGGGGAGCGAACGGTTGCCATAGAGGTCACACACTGATGACAAGGGCCAAGTGAACCGCATGCAATCCCATCGCACAACACACACATCGCGTTAAGTTGAACCGTTTATGTTCTCTTGTGTCAACGCAAACAGTTCATCCGAGTGAACCGCATGCCGTATATCGCACACACCTTGATCTGGCTGACTGTTACTTTTGTGTTGCCTAATCACAAATAGTTCATCCGAGTGAACCGTATGTTGTATATCGCACACACCTTCATCTGGCTACCCGTTTCTTTTGTGTTGCCTAATCACAAACAGTTCATCCAAGTGAACCGTATGTTTTGTATTGCACACGCCTTCATCTGGATGCCCGTTTGTTATGCTCCTCCTCATCGCAAACAGTTAATTGAACTGAACCATATGCCCTTCATCGCACACGCAACTAAAATCTGAACCGTGTTTGATGCATCCTCCATCGCAAATGTTTTCACCTTTTTTGATGGTTTTCATACACCACCGTTTGCGATTATTTTATCAAAGGGTCTCTGATCATAGTGTCGCATTAGCAGCATCCTGCAGTAGTGTACCATCCCCCCTTAATGATGCGCCCACTCTTATTCTACCACGACTGAAACACCTCGAGCTCGTCGCCATCTGCCTCTCAAACGATGACACGGAGCGCCTGCTCCATGGCTGTACTGCAGTCGAGTACCTTCGTCTTCAGGTGATCAATGGGTTGAGTACCTTCCACTTCACCTCCATGACTCTCCGGGTTATTTATGTGTGTTGTTGGTGCGGCAGGAAGACATCACAAGATGTGTACCACTGTATGGTCATTGAGGAACCACCTGCACTTGATATATAACTTGTAGTTGATCAAGAAGGTCCAAAAAGAATCAGTGTCATTTCTGCGCCGAAATTGATAGTGGTGGGCTACTCGTCTGACAAATACTCCGAACCTGTTATTGGATCCACACCCAGTCAGGTACAACAACCGCCTTCTACCTCTCCTTCTACAAATTAACATTATTTCTAATTTTGAAGATGTTTGTTCGTATTTCAGTCAGAAAATGATTCCGACAAGCTTGACACTGAAACTGCGCACAGTGAAGGTCTTGGCATTAGAATCTATTGGCCCCAACCTGGAGGTTGTTAGTTTCCTAAGATGCTTTCCGTGCCTAGAGAAGCTATATATCAAGGTGGTGATCCTTTCCTGTTAAATGTTTGCCATAAGGGAGTTCAATTTGTGACATCTTTTTCCAAGTTTACAATGACAATGTAGTACGATTTCTAAAGGATTCTTTTGGCTGCTTGATCCATATGGTTACAATCAATAGACATTTCTCCTTTGGATTCATCTGTACTAGTTTTCTTAGGGAACTTTTCATCCACTCCAACCTCTTGTGAAGAAGGCTACATCTTTCTAGAATGTAATCAAATGCCCGTGTTAATCATGTCAGATCAAAGATGGCATGTTAGTGCATTTCACAAATCCTGCAAACCAAATAGGCATGTAGTAATGTTCAAAACTGCATGTAGGCACTAACACGTTTTCTTCTTTTGCAGATAAGATTAGGCCCAGTGGTGGATAATGTGATACAATATAACAATCACATCGAATGCCTAGATCTGCATCTCTCAGAAATTGCATTGAACTCCTACCGAGGGACCTTACCGGAGATTATATTCGCAAGGTTCTTTGTTCTCAGCGCAAGGGTGCTGAAGGAAAAGAGGTTTTCCCTACATTTGTTTCGAAAAAATGAATGGTTTGTTGATAAGCGCCGGCGCCTGCGGCAGAATGGAATAGGCTCCAAAAATGCCGAATTTCATTTTGGGACTTCAGATGACAGAGTAATCGGAAGTCATCGTGTCAACCCCATCCATGACTTCTCAGTGGCTGACCCCTTTGCAAAAATTGTGAGGTTTCGAAACTAGACATAGAAGTGGTAATATTAGTTTGAACCTCTCTGATATCCATGTTCAGCGGATCAACGCGAGCATTTGCAGCTGATGAGCTGAATTTCATTTCTAATATCAGTTTGAACCTTGTAATCTTCGAATTTGAGCCATATAACTCTGGATTTTGAACCTTGTAATATTTCAAGCTTTTGTGGTACAATCGTTGAAATGGCAACGTATGAGACTCGTATATTGGTAGCACTATTTTGACCTTAATATGCAATGGTCTTAGATTTTGTTAACCATTGTCAAATCTGTTTACCTTGTCGACCTCACAGCACATGATCTGTATAGCTAACTCGACTACGATCTTCGACATTATTGCACACAGTTGGTTTCTTCCACCATGTGCCCTGTAGAGCGCATAATTAATTATCGCACTCGAGTGTCCATCATCACCCTTCTATGTAACTTTGACCTCATCACCCATGGGTAAACTTATGACCGAAGTCATTCCACACACTTTGTTTTTACAAAGTTTTTTGCCAATAAACGCCCATGATTTGTCCCTCTTCTAGCCGATGCATGGCCAAACTAGCCGGGCGGGAAGCTTGTGCGGTAAACTGCACGGTAGCGCGGGAACACGCTCACCGACGATGCATTTGGCGCCTCTTCGAGCCCACGCGTGCGGTGCGGTGTTGTCAAGCGTACCCTGGAATACTCCGCTATGAACACCATGACAAGACGTGACGATTACAGGCCGGCCGACCCCAATATATTACAGCGGCAATTTAATCCTTGTGTCTCTTCAACCTTTCGATTGCGCCCCACCATTGCAAGAAGCGCACCCACCATGAGAAATTCTTAGAGGGTATCCTGCGCGTATCGAATGGCGCTCCGAGTGGCTGCCAACGACGAGCAACAGTTCACCATGTGTGCCATGGTGTACACCCATAGAAGGTTCATGGACCTCTTGGTGGTGTACACCAACGACCCAGTCTGGGCGGAGCACTCCATCCATATCATGGAGCTGTTGCTTGCTGAGGAGAAGTACAAGGTGGTCGGATTCGACCTCGAGTACACCCGCGCTCGTGCCGGGTCTTGTCCCAAGGTCGCCGTCCCCCAGATGTGTGTGTGCCACCACGTCCTCGTCTACCACTACTGCTTGGCCACAAGGCCTTGCGAGCATTTCGCTAGGTTTGTCAACAACCCCCACTACATGTTTGCTACGGTGGACATCACCAACGATGTAAAGGCGCTTGAGAATTCGGGCATCACCTGCCAGAATCTTGTTGACATCTAGGGCCAATACAAGATCTCGGGCAGCAAGGATCATGAGAAGGACTCATTGGTTCACCTCGCAGAGGCCATCATCGACCCCTGCTACAGAGACATGAAGGATTCGTGTAACAAGGACAAGCGTGCCTGACACTCGGCCTGGATGGAGAAACTCGACAAAGCTCACGTCGTGTACGCGACCAAGGAGGCGTACA
Source organism: Triticum aestivum (assembly GCF_018294505.1). NCBI lineage: Eukaryota > Viridiplantae > Streptophyta > Magnoliopsida > Poales > Poaceae > Triticum > Triticum aestivum. The sequence continues at coordinate 196,182,975 of NC_057800.1, read as the reverse complement.
CAAGCTACAACATGTACAGGAAGATCGTTGACATGAGGAAGTGCCTCCTTCCCCAAAACGGCCAGGGATCCAGCCGAAAGCAAATCAATGGCAAGCATCATCGCAACAATAAGTAGATGATTAGATCCTCATTTCTCCTACTTTAGTATGCATGTAATTGCTTACTTTGGTGTGCGGAAATGTTATGTGTGTAATCACTTGTGTAATTGTATGCTTAATTTGGTTATGCAATGCTGTGTTTTTAAGTATATATGTTGATGCTCTGTAGACAGAGCGTAGATGTTGTGCGGACAAAGAAAATCACATGCACACGGACTAAACAATGGAACATGTCGGTGATGTTTTGATCAATCACTCACAATTGTATACCAGCGATTGTTTGCTCACAACACACACGACTTGTTAGCAGTAATCATTTGTGTTGTTATCGGTCTTCGCACACGTTTCCGATTACAGACCTGTTTGCCGCGTATCACACACATCTTGTAAAGTTGAACCGTATTTGTTCTCTTGTCTCAACACAAACAGTTCATCCGAGTGAACCGCATGTCGTATATCGCACACACACCTTTATCTGGCTAAATGTTTCTTTTGTGTTGCCTAATAACAAATAGTTCATCCGAGTGAACCGTATGTTGTATATCGCACATGCCTTCATCTGCCTGCCCGTTTCTTTTGTTCCTCCTCATCGCAAACAGTTAATTGAACTAAACCGTATGCCCTGCATCGCACACGCAACTAAAATCTGAACCATGTTTGATGCATCCTCCATCACAAAAGTTTTTCACCTTTTTTGACGGTTATTTTACACCACCATTTGCGAATTGCGATTATTGCATCACACACAGTTTCATCAAAGGGTCTATGATCGTAGTGTCGCGTTAGCAGCATCCTGCAGTAGTGCTAGTTGAATCTCGTTACCGGCAAGTCCCTTTACTCATTCCGTAATGCATCATCCCGCAACTAACTCATTAGTCACATTGCTTGCAAGGCTTATCATGATGTGCATTACCAAGAGGGCCCAGAGATACCTCTCCGATACCCGGAGTGACGAATCCTAATCTCGGTCTATGCCAACCCAACAAACACCTTCGGAGATACCTGTAGAGCATATTTATAATCACCTAGTTATGTTGTGATGTTTGATAGAACACAAGGTATTCCTCTGGTATCCTAGAGTTGCATAATCTCATAGTCGAAGGAATATGTATTTGACATGAAGAAAGCAATAGCAATAACACTGAGCGATCAACATGCTAAGCTACCGGATGGGTCTTGTCCATCACATCATTCTCCTAATGATGTGATCCCGTTCATCAAATGGCAACACATGTCTATGGTTAGGAAACTTAACCATCTTTGCTTAACGAGCTAGTCTAGTAGAGGCTTACTAGGGACATAGTGTTTTGTCTATGGATCCACACATGTATCACGTTTCTGGTTAATACAATTCTAGCATGGATAATGAACATTTATCATGATATAAGAAAATATAAAATAACAACTTTATTACCATGTGATTAATAATCTATAAAATAACAACCTCTAGGATATATTTCCTTTAGTCCCCCGCTTGCACTAGACTCAATAATCTTGTTCACATTGCCATGTGATTTAACACCAATAGTTCACATCACCATGTGATTAACACCCATAGTTCACATTGCCATGTGACCAACACCCAAAGGATTTAATAGAGTCAATAATCTAGTTCACATTTCCGTGTGATTAACACCCAAAGAGTACTAAGGTGTGATCATGTTTTGCTTGTGAGAGAGGTTTAGTCAACAGGTCCGCCACATTCAGATTCGTATGTATTTTACAAATTTCTATGTCTACAGTGCTCTGCACGGAGCTACTCTAGCTAAATGCTCCCACTTTCAATATGTATCCAGATCGAGACTTAGAGCCATCCAGATTGGTGTCAAAGCTTGCATCGACATAACTCTTTACGACAAACTCTTTATCACCTCCATAACCGAGAAATATTTCCTTAGTCCTCTAAGGATAATTTTGACCACTGTCCAGTGATCTACTCCTGGATCACCATTGTACCCCTTGCCAAACTCATGGAAAGGTACACGATAAGTTTGGTACACAACATAGCATAATTTATAGAACCTATGGCTGAGGCATAGGGACTGACTTTCATTCTCTCTATATATTCTGCTGTGGTCGGCTTTTGAGTCTTACTCAACTTCACACCTTGTAACACAGCTAAGAACCCTTTCTTTGACTGATCCATTTTGAACTCCTTCAAAATCTTGTCAAGGTATGTGCTTTGTTGAAGTCCTATCAAGCGTCTTGATCTATCTCTATAGATCTTGATGCTCAATATATAAGCAGCTGCACCGAGGTCTTTTATTGAAAAAATCTTATTCAAGTATCCTTTTATGCTATCCAGAAATTCTATATCATTCCCGATAAACAATATGTCATCCAAATATAATATCAGAAATGCTACAGAGCTCCCACTCACTTTCTTGTAAATACAGGCTTCTCTGAAAGTCTGTATATAACCATATGCTTTGACCACCTCATCAAAGCGTATATTCCAACTCCGAGATGCTTGCACCAATACATAAATGGATCCCTAGAGCTTGCACACTTTGTTAGCGCCTTGAGGATCGACAAAACCTTCTGGTTGCATCATATACAACTCTTCTTTAAGATATCCATTAAGGAATGCAGTTTTGACATCCGTTTGCCAGATTTCATAAAATGCGGCAATTGCTAACATGATTTAGATAGACTTAAGCATCGCTACGAGTGATAAAATCTCATCGTAGTCAACACCTTGAACTTGTCGAAAACATTTTTGTGACAAGTTGAGCTTTGTAGATAGTAACACTATCATCAGCATCCATCTTCCTCTTGACGATCCATTTAATATCAATGGCTTGTCGATCATCGGGCAAGTCCACACTTTGTTCTCATACATGGATCCTATCTCAGATTTCATGGCCTCAAGCCATTTATCAGAATCTGGGCCCATCATCGCTTCCTCATAGTTCGTTGATACGTCTACAATGTATCTATAATTTATGAACTATTCATGCTACTTTATTATCATTCTTGGATGTTTTACAATCATTTTATAGCAACGTTATATCATTTTTTGGGACTAACCTATTGACCCAGTGCCCAGTGCCAGTTGCAGTTTTTTGCTTGTTTTTTACATCGCAGGAAATCAATATTAAATGGAGTCCAAACACCGCGAAACTTTTTGGAGATTTCTTATGGACCAGAACACCCAGGATGGGCCACAACAGCACCTGGGGGGGTGCCCTCGAGGGGGGCCCGACCCACCAGGGCACCTGGGGGCCCAGGCGTGCCCAGGTGGGTAGTGCCCAATTTGGTGACCTCCCGCACACCCTCTTTACCCTATAAATTCCCAAATATTCTGAAAACCCTCGTGGTTAACCTAGATCATAAGTTCCACTGCCGCAGGCCTCTGTAGCCACTGAAAACCAATCTAGACCCTGTTCCGGCACCCTGCCGAAGTGGGGAATCATCTCCGGTGGCCATCTTCATCATCTTGGCGGCCACCATGATGAGGAGGGAGTAGTCCACCCTCGGGGCTGAGGGTTTGTACCAGTAGCTATGTGTTCAATCACTCTCTCTCGTGTTCTTGAGATGTCACGATCTTGATGTATCGCGAGCTTTGTTAATATAGTCGGATCATATGGTGTTTTCCCCTCTCTATCTTGTTGTGATGAATTGAGTTTTTCCCTTTGAGATTTCGTTGTTATCAGATTGAATACTTTTATGGATTTGAGAACACTTGATATATTTCTTGCAATTGAATACTCATGGTGACAATGGGGTATCGTATTGGTTCACTTGATATACGTTTTGGCACTCAACTCATGGATTCCCGAGGTGACATTGGGGTAATCTTTGCATGGGGGTTGATGCATGTTCTTGTGTTTGTTTATCCAGTAGAAATCTTGGGGCACTCTTTGAAGTTCTTTGTGTTGGATTGAATATTATGAATCTGAATTTGCTTTGGTGTTATTTTAGTACGAACTCTTTGTTAGATCGATTGGAAAGAATAGCTTCATGTTATTTTAGTATGAACTCTAGGATAGATTGATCAGAAAGAATAGCTTCGAGGTGGTTTCGTACCCTACAAACAATTCCGTCTTATGTTCTCCTCTAGACAGGAACTTTGGAGTGATTCTCCGTTGCACGTTGAGGGACGGCTATATGATCCAATTATATTAACATTGTTGAGAGATTGCACTAGCGAAATTACAAACCCTAGGCCTTGTTTTTAAGCATTGAAATACCATTTTTGTGCCCGTTTATTTTTTTCTACTTTGCTGTTTTTATTTATTCAGATTACAAAAATATATTTCTACCATCAATATTATAGTTTTATCACCATCTCTTCGCCGAACTAGTGCACCTATACAATTTTCCATTGTATTGGGTGTGTTGGGGACACAACAGATTTCTTGTATTTGGTTGCAGGGTCATTTGAGAGAGACTATATTCATCCTATGCCTCCCACGGATTGATAAACCTTAGGTCATCCACTTGAGGGAAAATTGCTACTGTCCTACAAAACTCTGCGCTTGGAGGCCCAACAAGTGTCTACAAGAATAAGGTTGCGTAGTTGACATGAAGCTCTTTTCTGGAGCCGTTGCCGGGGAGGTTAGGTAAGCGGCACCCACATCTCGTCAACGAAGCTCTTTTCTAGCGCCGTTGCCGGGGAGGTGAGTGCTTTAAAGTATATCTTTAGATCTTGCAATTGAATCTTTTTTTCTTGTTTTATCACTAGTTTGGTTTATAAAAGAAAACTACATAAAAATGGAATTGAGGTTGCATCATATTATTGATCATCTTTATATTGTATTTCGTGAAAAAGATGGAAAGGAAAATTGTGCTTAATTGATAGAAGAAGATTTCAATAGAATGCTTGGTATAAATGATGAGCATGATTGCAATGTTCATAGTATGAATTATTTGAATATCCATGAGGCTAATGATATGCAAAGCCATAAGCTTGGGGATGTTATGTTTGATGAAGATGATATTTTTAGGCCCCCATGGTTTAATGTGCAAATTTTTTATAATGATTGCATGCCTCCTATTTATGATGATTATAACAATGAAAGTGGATTTGGAGAGGTCATGACTTTATTTAGTGATGAATCTGCCATTTTGGATGAGACTTCAATTGACTATGATAACAAAGTTGCTATCTATGATTATTATGGTGATGACATGTATGCTATAAAGAATATTGATAAGCATGGAACTTGTCATCATGATTTTAATTTTCACTCCCATGATAGTTATTTTGTTGACCTTGCTCCCACTACTATTGATGAGAATAAATTTGCTTATGTGGAGAGTAACAAAATTTCTATGCTTATGCATCATGAAAAGAATGGTTTATGTGATAGTTATATTGTTGAATTCATTCATAATGCTACTGAAAATTATTATGGGAGGGGAACATGTGCTTCTACATATTGCAATAATATCAAGTTTCCTCTCTATGTGTTGAAAATCTTGAAGTTGTGCTTGTTTTGCCTTCCCATGCTAGTTGATTCTTGTTCCCATAAATTGTTTGATCACAAAATTCCTATGCATAGGAAGTGGCTTAGACTTAAATGTGCTTGCCATGTGCTTCATGATGCTCTCTTTGTGTTTCAATTCTTATCTTTTATGCGAGCATCATTGAAATCTTCAAGCCTAGCTAAAATGCATTAAAGAAAAGCGCTTGTTGGGAGACAACCTAACACTTTTACCTACTGTTTTTGTGTGTTCACATGACTAGGCTACTATAGTAATCATGTTATATTGCTTTCGTTTCAATAAGGTGCCAAGTAAGATCTTTGGGATGTGACGGTGTCCTGAACTAGGGGGTACTCACCACGTCGTCTCCCGATCTATTAGATTGGGCCGAGGACCCCCGTGGCCGTATACTCATGGGCCAATTCGGACGGCTACCGCATACAAGGAAGATTCCACAAGACTTGGCGATCAAGACAAGGACTTCTCCCCACCGGCGTATTCGGCTAGGACTCTTGTTATCCTAGGCCTCCGGTGCATTATATAAACCGAGGCCAGGCTAGTCGATAGATATACAATATATACAACAATCATACCATAGGCTAGCTTCTAGGGTTTAGCCTCCTTGATCTCGTGGTAGATCTACTCTTGTACTACCCATATCATCAATATTAATCAAGCAGGAGTAGGGTATTACCTCCCTCGAGAGGGCCCGAACCTGGGTAAAACAAAGTGTTCCCTGTCTCTTGTTACCATCCGGACTAGACCCACAGTTCGGGACCCCCTACCCAAGATCCACCGGTTTTGACACCGACATTAGTGCTTTCATTGAGAGTTCCGCTGTGTGATCGACAAAAGGATCGATGGCTCGCCTGCAGATCAACTGCGACTTCACCATCTTCGTCACTAGCTCGACTGGTCACCTTGGTTCGACCAAGAATTGTGCCCCGTGTTCGGATCACCATGTCCGGACGAGGGCCTTCATCAAACATCAACTCCGATCTCTATCAAGATCACGAAGGAATCATCTATGGAACTCGGGGGCTCAACGTCAACATTGCCCTCAAGCGACCGTGTTGTTTTTCTGGACAGCGAACTCGTATCTGCCACCACCACCTCCTCGAGTATCGCTTTGACAATCGCTTTGATGGAATTGTGCGGAATTGAGTCTACAACAACCCTGGAAAATTTCGTCGAGTTCCGATGGAGGAATCTCTGGCAATCCACGATATACCGGAGCCCTGTCAAATCTGGACGGGAATTTGGAAGAGTTTAGGGCGTGGTGTCCAGCTTCTAGCTCGGACGTCCTTTGGAAGATCCAACCGTTGATCGGCTGCGGAATTCCTATATCTACCACCTCTCAAAATTTCGGCTCGATCCGACCGTCCAAACTCCGGGAACCTTCCGATTAGTGCATCACTTTTCGGATCTGTTTTCTGCGCGAAAACGAATCCGACCCGAGTTCATCTTTTTTATGAACAGGATTTCGGACATCCCTTTTGAAGGAAGTTTTGTATGGGGTATTGTGTTTTGTTCCCGAACACATCCCACTAACTGTAAGATCTTTTGAACATGATCTTCAACATCATGCTGGTGTCAAACCAGTCCGGCAATATTACTCCACGGCTGCCGACCTGCGCTAGACACAGCGTCACTTTGTTGAGCCGAGCTCAACTTCTTCGGATCATCATCTCGGCAAGCCGAACAAGAGCCCGGCATCACGAAGGATAAATCATCACCAACATCGCCGCCCCACGGATTACACGGAGCGGGCATACCGGCATCGCCGCACGGTCGCTTCATCAAGCCGGCATCGACCACGTCACGACCTGCATCGACAGGGCCGCACTATTGCTTCTTCAAGCTGGTGTCCATCATGCCGACCTACTTCGACTCATCGGCTGACATCGAGGCTTCGACATCTCGGCTGGACCGGGGGCTTCGCCATCTCTTCATCAACCTACTCCGGACACTTCGGCGTCACTAGCCGACTAGCTCTGTCACGTTTGCTGGGCCGAGGGCTTTGCCTCGGCGAGTCAACCTTTACCAGCATTGCCATGCCGTCGTTTTATCGCCCATCAGGCAATGGGTGTGTGGAGCGGGTCCCAATTTTAGGAATCACCTTCCTTCGGATTGCTACAACAAATAAACCAGGTGCTATTAATCCCAGTATTTTTTGCTTGTTTGGGTTTATTTTTCCCAAGGAATTATTACTCTGGTTTGTCTGTCATATGTACACAGGTCTATCAAATGATGGCTGCATTAACGACAGTCGCATGGTGGTTCGGTCAGTTTCCGTATATAGTCTGGCAAACGCCGCACTCGGAGCTCGGACCGACCTGCGAATTCAGGCTTTGCCACGCCTTTACCGCTTCACGCCGACGCCCTGCATCGACTTGACTTCGGCGTCAGGCCATATTTCTTTTATTACTCACTTTGCATAAATTATTTATTATGCAACGATTTTTTTTAATTATCATTATTACTATTACCTCCAGTTTGAACTATTTTTTGTGCACAGGAAAATGATTCGGGGACTTCAGCTTCACTCTGCCGGTCTGCATTGATCGTGCTATGTCACCACTTCGGCGTGTCAAGCTCTCTGCTCCGCCACCTCGGGACCGGCTTGAGGGATGGAACCTTGCCCCGCATCAAGCTCGGACCGCATCATCAATACCGAACACATTAACCAGCTAAGTCGCTTTCATGCTCAAAGCTTTAATTTCTAACTTGCGTTCGGTTCGACCAAGCATTATACTTTTTTGGAAAAAAGTTGCTTCTAAAAAATTTCCTTGTCCAAACTTTGTTTGTGACGCATAAATTCAAATACCCCGTTTACTTGGGGGCTTCCTTTATGAAGCTTTTCCTGTTGCATATGATTATACTTGTACGGCTTTGTTCCTTGTTCGTGTATTACGCCACAATATGCACCACATTGACTTAAGCGATTTGCAAGCTGGGTTGCCTCGCTCCTGTGTTTACCCCTACGTTCCCGATTGTTCGGCTAGGGAGTAAAGGGAGCACCTCTGCGATTGTCACGATCGGGTCACCCGAGCCGGACCTCAGACTGGGTGAAGCCGAAAGCTAGCGCTCTTATAGTTATTCAATGATGGTCGGCACACAACGGAACTCATGAGTACAAAAAATCTATTGCACAAGTCTCATAATAACAATGAGCACCGAAGAAAGGTATCGGTGGGGGTACTATTTTCTTCGAAGATGCTTCTTACTCTTCGCAGTAATATAGCATAAGTTCCCTGAGCGCGCTTTGTCTGTTACAGCCTTATGGCCTGATTGCCTGGTTATTGGAAACACCATCGATATTCTCGACCGATGGAGTACATAACACTTTTCGGTCCTTAACCGAAGAGGGAGAAGCCGACGGTCGGTTAAGACGCGTTTAAAGTTCGGTTGAACATAGATATGATATAGGTACTTCGGTACATGCAATCATTCTTCTACCCAAGTCACTTGGGGGCTCTTAAGTTTATTTGAGCCGTTTTATAATAAGTGTTCTTCTTCTCAGTCGTTGCAAAGTTCTATTATTATTATTTATCACTCCTTTTTTCGACGCGAGTGTGCGGTCACTAGCCGGGGAGCCTAATTTCTCTCTCAAAGCCGCTAGAGTTTAGTTTGCTAAACTGGCCTAATGAGAAGTACTCCGCCCTCGGGATAGGAGGTTGAAGCCGTAGGCTGACCCGCTCGAAGTCTTGAGATAGGATGTGTCATGTTAAAGGATGACAGAAGCACTTCTTTTTTCTAAGACCAATTTTCGGATTGGCACCGAACACTTGATCTTGTTCGGACGTCATTTTTTTACTGACGTTTCTTGGTTTTCCAAGCTTTTTGGCACTTTTAAACTATTTGTGCTTTTCCAGCATTAGTCTCGCAGTGCAACGCCGGACACCTTTAGGGATTCGGCAAAAACATTCTCAGATATTGCTATATATGCATCGGTTTCGAATTGTGTCTTTGTTCAATAGTTGGGTTGCCCGGCTCCTGCACTTGCTTCCTACGTTCCATTTTGTTCGGCTAGGCGTGCAAAGGGAGAACCACTGCGATTGTGCTTCCAGCTCACATGGTTAAGCACCTTAGTGGAGAAAGCCGAAAACTGACTGTCACAATAAGCGTAAACTGGTCAGCGATCCGATGACTATGACGGGCCATTCATAACATTGGCCGAAGTGTTTACGGCTTGACCTCGACTGTCGCCGAACACTACCGGGGGCTATTAACTGGCCTCCCAAACTAAATCCTCGATATTTTGCTCTTACATTCGAGCTGAGGTTTCATGATCATGCTTAGCATGACAACCCAAAGAAAGGAACCGATAGCGGGACTATTTTCTTTGGAATACATTTCTTCCGTTAAACAGTAATATAACATATCTCTCTGCATACCTTTCTTTATAAAACCGTGTGGCCAGATTGCCTTGTTTGTCGTAAGTCTTTGCCCTCATAAAGGCTTTATAAAGTAGGACAAACACTCCTCGGCTACTGGCCAAGGAGGTGGAAGCCGATGGTCGGTCAACAAAGTTTTGTACAATGCGGATCCGAGCATTAATGACGTAAATTACTTGGATACATAGAGTCATTACACATAATTTGTGATTTTACTATGGATATTGATCCTTAATTCGGCCACCCGTGCCCGCATTAAGGCTCAGGGGCTACTAGGCTTCGGGCTTATTATTTACAAATATTAAAGGGGCACATCGATCCCCTGATCTGGTGTTGCCAACCGACCAGTGTCTCGGGGGCTACTGCATTGCTTGTCCAATGCAGAAAATTTTATGTGCAATATAGTTTCCGAGGAGATTTTGATCCTCAGGTTGGTCGGCCGCACCCAACCTGAGTCTTGAGGACTGAGCACGCCGCTTTTGTGTCCCGAAGTATTCTGCCGAGCTAGGACTTGATCCTCAGGCCGATTTTGCAAATCAACCTGAGTCTCAGCGGCTACTGGGATCAGCGGTCTTATGTCATCCTTCATGTGCATCTCGGGTTTTAGACCGATACACACCTTGAGGGCTACTGGCTATATATCTCGGCAGAGAATAAATTGCACCAATAAAAAATATTGAAAAAAAATCGGCCCATAGTCGGGGTGGTGCACCACCTCGGAAGCAGTCCGGCATAAAGCTCGGGCGCTAGTGGCTGGCTCCATAGAGGGCATTTCCGGCATTAAGCTCGGCTAAACTCCTTCAACTTTTTTGAACCAAGGTGATATGACACCTCGGATATAGTCCGGCATTGGAGCCTGGACACAGTCCGGCGTTGGAGCTCGGATATATTTTGGCGTTGGAGCTCGGATATACAGTTCGGCATTGGAGCTCGGATACATAGTCTGGCATTGGAGCTCGTATACATTCCGGCGCTAGAGCTGGGAAGCGGTCCGGCGTTGGTGCTCGGCTGCAAAAGATACCTCGAATGCAGTCCGGCGTTGGAGCTCGGACGCAAGAGGACCCTGCCTCCCGGGAACAACTTCAAACCCGAGGTGTGGCATAAAAATAAACAAGGCATTGATAAAGGCTGGAAACTTAAAGGGGCTCCTCGGATACCCGACGTGTAAACTCGTTGAATGCATTTCGGAGATCCTCAAGATCGAAGATAAAGAAGATTTGTTGAACCAGTTTTCAAGACCGGCAACCAAAGATGAAGAACAGTTCGGAAGAATCGAGGAGCGTCCCTAACTTGAAGACCGGTTTAGGGGGCTACTGATGGTGTCCTGGACTAGGGGGTACTCACCACGTCGTCTCCCGATCTATTAGATTGGGCCAAGGACCCCCGTGGCCGTATACTCATGGGCCAGTTCGGACGGCTACCGCATACAAGGAAGATTCCACAAGAATTGGCGATCAAGACAAGGACTTCTCCCCACCGGCATATTCGGCTAGGACTCTTGTTATCCTAGGCCTCCGGTGCATTATATAAACCGAGGCCAGGCTAGTCGATAGATATACAATATATACAACAATCATACCATAGGCTAGCTTCTAGGGTTTAGCCTCCTTGATCTCGTGGTAGATCTACTCTTGTACTACCCATATCATCAATATTAATCAAGCAGGAGTAGGGTATTACCTCCCTCGAGAGGGCCCGAACCTGGGTAAAACAAAGTGTTCCCTGTCTCCTGTTACCATCCGGCCTAGACGCACAGTTCGGGACCCCCTACCCAAGATCCGCCGGTTTTGACACCGACAGGATGGCTTATAGTGATAGTTGATTTGATCTTGCTAAAAAACAGAAACTTTTCACTCAGGAAAAAAATTCTCATTTCTAACAGAAGCGTGATAAAATGCTGATTATTTTTGCAGAAGATTAATAGACAAATTACCCAGGTTTTCCTAGTTTTTCAGAATTTTTGGAGTGACATAAATATGGTTGGAGTACAGATTACTACAGACTATTCTGTTTTTGACAGATTCTGTTTTCAATGCATAGTTTGCTTGTTTGCTAATTTCCATGGCTTATATTGCTCAATATAATTGTGGAAATGATATGATATAGTAGGAATTGTGTGAGAACAATTATGAATCTTTTCTTTGATAGTACAAAAATTGAAATAGTTTGCTCTTTATCATACTAACCTATCTCACAAAGTTCCGTTAAGTTTTGTGTGATTGAAGTTTTCATGTTTTGGGTTAGATGTCGATATGAGGAGAATAAGGAGTGACAAGACCCTAAGCTTGGGGATGCCCCGGAAGGCATCCCCTCTTTCGTCTCCAACATTATCGGTAACCTCACTTGGAGCTATGTTTTCATTCGTCACATGATATGTGTTTTGCTTGGAGCATCATTTTATTTTCTTATGGTTTGCTTTCTGTTATTTATAGTAATGTTTTGCATCTTTTATTTCAATAAAAGTGGCAATGATAGCCTTTACTATGCTCATTTTGCAAACCTACATGTTGCTGTTTGAAAACAGAAAGTTTATCGCTGTTGCAAAAATTCCCTACAAAAGTCAGAATGTGATAAAATGTTGAAACTCTTTGCAAAATAAGATCTGATAAATTTTCTACAGTGTGGTAAATTTTCATAATCTTTGGAGTTAAAGAAGTATTGATACTCTTGCATTCTTTTCAGACTGTACTATTTTGGCAGATTGTTGTTATGTTTGCATTGTTTGCATATATTTGCTTGTTTAATGATTCTATTTGAGGATAGGAGTATTAAATATGCAGAGGCATTTAGTGTGCAATGTTGAATAATAATTTTAGTGATTTGCTACAGTAGAGAATGATAAGGTTTTTGCATTTGTTTATACTAACTTATCTCACAAGTTCTTGTTGATTTTTGTGTGGATGAAGCTTTTGAGATTTAGGAAAACCGTGATATGAGAAGAACTAAGGAGACACAAAAGCTCAAGCTTGGGGATGCCCAAGTCATCCCAAGATAATATTCAAGAAGTCTCAAGCATCTAAGGTTGGGGATGCCCCGGTAGGCATCCCACCTTTCTTCTTCAAGAATTATCGGTTAGTATCGGTTGAGCCTAAGTTTTTGCTTCTTCACATGAGTTGTGCTATTCTTAGGACGTCATTTTATTTTCATTTTGCTTTCTGTTTTAATAAAATACTTAGATCTGAAAGTTTTTTTAAATAAAATAGGGTCCTCAAAAAGTTTCCAGGGAGGCTAAGTAAGCGGCATTCACATCCCATCAACGAATCTCTTTTCTATGGAATTGCTCTAGTGCTTCACTTATATCTTTTTGAGCATGGTGTGCTTTAGTACTTTTGAAGAAATTCTCTCTTGCTTCACTTAAATTAATTTGAGATAAAGAAATATTATCCTCATGATCGTCATTTATATCTTTTTGGAGTAGCTTGTCATTTACTCTTGTGCTTCACTTATATCCTATGAGTAAATTGTTGAATAAATTGAATGTCATGAAGTTGAAATCATACCATGCCTAGTGGTAGCTTCACATTGGGTTTATAAAATGAAATATTTTGAGGCTTGACAATCACAATATTGGTCATATAAGCAATTCACGAATAATTAGTATAAGGAAGAGAACTTTCACATGCAAATACACTATCTTGGAAATCTTTTTTGATTGTGAGCCCCCAACAAAATACTATATGCCAAAATTGTTGACGTTGGACAAGGAAGACAACATAATGATTTATGTTTGTTCATATTCACACAGAGGTTATATTGTCATAGATCCTTCAACATGTGGTGCTTGCCCCCCATCTTTGCTAGCCAAAAATTCTGCACCAAGTAGAGATACTACTTGTGCATCCAAAAACCCTTAAACCCAAATCTTATTTTCAAAGAGTCCACCATACCTACCTAAGGATTGAGCAATATCATTCAAGTAAGTTGTCATCGGTGCAATAAGGCAATAAAAATTGCTTCTAAAAGTGTTAGATCATTTAGTGTAAGAGAAAATTGAGCGTTGTATGAACTTGTGATGGCAAAGAATAAAAGCGACAGACTGCATAATAAAGGTTGCTATCATAAGGGGCAATATAACGTGACGTTCTTTTGCACTAAGGGGTTGAGCATACAAATAAATAAGCGCATGGAAACCTCTACTTCCCTCTGCGAAGGGCCTATCTTTTACTTTTTAGTATTTACTTTTATGCAAAGAGTCAAAGTTTTTCTCTCTATTCCTTTTTATTTTTCTCTTTTGGCAAGCATCATGTGGTGAGTAAAGATCTAGGCACATATATCCAGTTGGATATGGGTAGCATGAGTTATTATTGTTGACATCACCCTTGAGGTGAATACGTTGGGAGGCAAAACAATAAGCCCCTATCTTTCTATGTGTCCGGTTGAAACGTTTTGCTCATGTGTATGCGGTGAGTGTTAGCAATCATAGAAGTCTATATGATGGTTGAGTATGTGGAGCTCTTACTTAGCCTCTATTGAATAAGTTGAATTACAATTGCTTGGTGAGTGAGAACATAGGTTGTTGAGTTTCAAGAGAATTCATTGTTTGAACCTTGACATGTGAATTGGTTGCTAATGTAACATGAGAAGTTTTATAAGAAAAAATTGCTTTTATGATGCTAGGAAAAGTGATTGAAATTATCATTGATCAAACTTATGAACTTTGTTAGCATTCACACTCCATAAATTATTTCTTTTATCATTTACCTACTCGAGGATGAGTAGGAATTAAGCTTGGGGATGCTGATACGTCTCCAACGTATCTATAATTTATGAAGTATTCATGCTGTTTTATTATCATTCTTGGATGTTTTACAATCATTTTATACTAGTTACAAGAGTTGATGTACCACGAGATCGTAATGGCTAAACCCTAGAAGCCTAGCCTATGTGGGTATGGTAATGAGTATATGCGGTGTCCTTTCCGGACTATCCCCTTCGGTTTATATAGACACTGAGGGGATCTAGGGTCTACATGGAGTCGGTTACATAAGAAGGAATCTTCAGTCGCCAAGCTTGCCTTCCACGCCAAGTAGAGTCCAATCTGGACACGGTGCAATCTTCGGCCTTCATGTCTTCACAGCCCATTAGTCCGGCCGATGGATAACAGGCCGGACGCCCGAGGACCCCTTAGTCCAGGACTCCCTCAGTAGCCCCCGAACCTGGATTTCAATGACGAGGAGTCCGACACGCTAATTGTCTTCGGCATTGTAAGGCGGGTTCCCCTTTCTCCGATCTCCAAGATAGTCTTCGGATGCAATGACAGTATCCTGACCTATTACGCACACCATACACAACCGCAGAGAGAATATAATATTTGCACAAACCTAATCTGTTGACAGCTTTTTTCCAACACGACATCGCGTCTGTCCGGTTATAATTTTGAACCGTTTTTCTTCTGCCATTCCACGCTTCGAGATGCGGTTGCTATTTGGCACGTCTTGTCGAAATAGAGATCGTGTCCCCTTATTGCGGGATTCTCATCAATGCGGGCATGGGTAACTCAACGGTGTCGTTTATACAACCCTAGGGAACAGGCGAATCTTAAGGCGAGTGATGATGCCACTTCTGCTATGCATGATACTTATGATGAAACTACTTCTATGCTTGATACTACTATGCCACTTGGTGAATTTCTTGTTGAACAACTTGCTAGGGTTAGAGAGAGTGAAAATATTGAATCTGATAATATTGATGAAAGTGATGATGAAGACTCTTCCCCTAATAAATATGAATCACCTGTTATTCCTGAGGGTTATGTTTTTGAAAAAGAAGCTGCTCTAGCTATTTTAGATTGCAAAGATAGATACGAGCTCAAGAGGTTATTAGCTAAATGGAAGCAACAATCTCTTAATGCTAGAATGAAACCTGACCCTGCTTTTGCTACTTCACCTATCTATGTTACTGATAAGGATTATGAATTCTCGGTTGATCCTGATATAATTACTTTGGTTGAATCTCATCCTTTTCATGGCTATGAATCCGAAACTGTTGTCGCACATCTTACTAAATTAAATGATATAGCCACCCTGTTCACTAACGATGAGAGAACTCGTTACTTTTATATCCTTAAAATGTTTCCGTTCTCATTAAAGGGTGATGCTAATATATGGTCTAATTCTCTTGATCCTGGTTGTGTGCGTAGTCCCCAGGATATGATTTATTACTTCTCTGCTAAATATTTCCCTGCTCATAAGAAACAAGCTGCCTTAAGGGATATATATAATTTTGTGCAAATTGAAGAAGAGAGTCTCCCACAAGCTTGGGGGAGGCTTCTCAAGTTACTTAATGCTTTGCCTGATCATCCTCTTAAGAAAAATGAAATGCTTGATATCTTTTATAATGGACTAACCGATGCTTCTAGAGGTTACCTGGATAGTTGTGTTGGTTCTGTTTTCAGGGAAAGAACACCGGATGAAGCTAAAATTTTATTGAATAATATGTTGACAAATGAAAATAATTGGACACTTCCTGAGCCTATTCCTAAACCAACTCCGAAGAAGAGAGGTGTTCTATTTCTTAGTCCTGAAGATATGCAAGAGGCAAAGAAATCTATGAAAGAAAAAGGTATTAAAGCTGAAGATGTTAAGAATCTACCTCCTATTGAAGAAATACATGGTCTTAATTTACCACCTGTTGAAGAAACATATGATCTTCATCCTTCACCTATTGAATAAGTACATGGTCTTGATAACCCGACACGGGTAGTAAAGGTAAATTCTCTCTATAGATATGATAAAGCTGAAATCCCATTTACTAGATGAGTTTGATAAATTTATGGTTAAGCAAGAAGACTTCAATGCTTATTTTGGTAGACAATTGAAATACAATTCAAATATGCTTGAACACTTGGGTGATTATATGGCTAATGTCAAAGGTGAACTTAAACTTATTAGTAAACATGCTTCTATGGTTACCACTCAAGTAGAACAAGTACTTAAGGCTCAAAATGATTTGCTCAATGGACTGAATAGTTAGAATAATGACAATATTGTTAGAGTTATGACTAGAGGTGGTAAAATGACACGGGAACCTTTGTATCCTGAAGGCCATCCTAAGAGAATTGAGCAAGATTCTTAGAGAAATAATATAGATGCACCTAGTTCTTCTAAAAGGAAGAAAAAGAAAAATGATAGGACTTTGCATGATTCTAGTGAACATATTACTGAAACTCCCGAGAATCCAAATGATATTTCTATTTATGATGCTGAAACACAATCTGGTAATGAACCAGAAACTAGTGATAATAATAATGTTCATGATGATGCTCAACCTAGTAATGATAATGATATAGAAGTTGAACCTGCTGTTGATCTTGATAACCCACAATCGAAGAATCAATGTTATGATAAGAAAGACTTTGTTGCTAGGAAATATGGTAAAGAAAGAGAACCATGGGTTCAAAAAACCCATGCCTTTTCCTCCCAAACCATCCAAGAAAAAGGATGATGAGGATTTTGAGCGCTTTGCTGAAATGATTAGACCTATCTTTTTGCGTATGCGATTAACTGATATGCTCAAAATGAATCCTTATACTAAGTACATGAAAGAAATTGTTACTAATAAAAGAAAGATTCCGGAAGCTGAAATTTCCACCATGCTTGCTAATTATACTTTTAAAGGTGGAATACCAAAGAAACTAGGAGATCCCGGAGTACACACTATACCATGCTCCATTAAAAGAAACTATGTTAAAACTGCTTTATGTGATCTTGGAGCCGGTGTTAGTGTTATGCCTCTCTCTTTATATCGTAGACTTGATTTGAATAAGTTGACACCTACTGAAATATCTTTGCAAATGGCTGATAAATCAACTGCTATACCTGTCGGTATTTGTGAGGATGTGCCTGTTGTAGTTGCAAATGTTATTATTAACGGACTTTGTTATTCTTGATATTCCCGAGGACGATAGTATGTCTATTATTCTTGGAAGACCCTTTTTGAATACTGCAGGAGCTGTTATTGATTGCACTAAAGGCAATGTCACTTTTCATGTTAATGGTAATGAGCATATGGTACACTTTCTAAGGAAACAACCTCAAGTTCATAGTATCAACTCTATTGGAAAAATCCCATCGATTATATTTGGAGGTTTTGAATTTCCTCTTCCTACTGTAAAGAAGAAATATGATATTCTTATTATTGGGGATGTGCATATCCCCGTTGAGGTAACATAGTGTTATTCGAAATTTCTCCGGTTCCATGTATTCGAAATGAGTTTGTTGACAAGACCTGGTCAACCTTGTTAGTGGATTCCTTTTGATGAGCATGAGATGGATGAAACTAGAAGGCACAACTCTCTGTACCCTCCTTTTACTTTCTGTTATTTATATTAAATAAAATAAAAATAAGTATTTTCCGTCTGTTATCTGAATTATCCGTGCAATATAAAAATACCTCGAAAATGAAAGTTCTCCAAATGGCCTGAAATTTAAATATGATTTTTTCTAGAATATTTGAGAATTTTTGGCACCAAGAACACAACACGGGGGGCATCCACCTGGCCACGAGGGTGGAGGGCGCGCCCCCTGCCTCGTGGGCCCACGGTGGCCCTCCTCCACTTATTCCTGCACCCACACACTTCTTCTTCCTCCCACAAACACAAATATCCATCTGAAGCACGAGTTCTAGGTCATTTTGCTACGATTTTCGATCTCCTTGCTCAAAGCACCTCTCACAAAACTGCTTGGGGGGATTGTTCCTTGGTATGTGACTCCTCCATTGGTCCAATTAGTTTTTGTTCTGGTGCTTTATTCATTGCAAATTTGTGCTGCCTAGGTGACCATGTTCTTGAGCTTGCATGTCAAATTTATATGGTTAAAAGTAGTTCTAATGCATGATATAGGCTCTAGGCACTTGTAGGAGTTGTTGCTATCAATTTTGTTGAGCTTGGTTCACTTTTGTTTTAAGTTACTAAAAATTTGAGAAATTTTTCAGAGGAAGAAATATGCTTAGGAAAATGTACCAAGGTGGTTCTTCAAGGAAGCAAGGACCCAGGCTTGCAATGCTTGATGCTGATGAAGAACCACCAAGACATGCTCCAGTGCGTCCTTGTGAATGGCCTTCGGAAAACTTTATGGATCGAGCGGGAATTAAGGAAGAATTTAATGCATATTTGCGTAACGCTGATCTTGTGAGCTTCGAGGAAGAAAAGTGCCGCCAGTATCACTATCTCACTAGTTCCTTTGTGAGGAGGTTTGAATTTTCATCTTCACGTAATTCTCCAACTGTCCTGTTTGATCTTTATGAAAATTCTTACACTATGGACTTAGAGGATTGTACCACTGCTTGCAAACTTCCACAATGCGGTAGTGTCAGGGAACTCGCAAATCTGAATTTAGAGATTTTCTTGCTAGTATAACTGTGCGGGAATCTAGAGATATAACACAAGCTACCATAGGGAGCATTCACTTTCCTGCTATACATTATTTTGCTCTCTTCATAGGTAGATGCATTAATGGTAAAGATGAAGCATGTCATATGTGTGTTCCTGACCTCAGTATTCTTAGGAGTGCTGTGTTAGGAGACAAATCTCATAATTTGGGAGCCATTGTTGCACGTAGGTTGCATCTTAATAGATTTAATGAAGATTTCTTTGGTGGAATTTATGCAACCCGCTTAGCTGATTTTCTTGGTGTAACAATATGTAATGATGATATTTAATTGCCTCCTGCTTACCTAGACTTTAATGCTATGTTTCACCACCAGTTTGTTGAGAGGAATGAATCACCTCTCCAGTATCTCTTAATCTTTGACAGACGCCGTGCTGTCTGTATTACTCTCCCTGCTCATGCCTTTTCTGATTATCAGGCAAAAGGAAGATATGTTATTACCAAAGAGGAGGCAGATGAGTACGAGAGGAGGGCGGAGGCCGCTCGTCGCCATGCTGCATCTCAGGAGGCAATAGCCGCTGCATCGCAGTACGACCCCAACTATTACTATGGATATCCGCCAGGCCAACCGTGGCCATAGACCAACTTAGGCCAAAAGCCTAAGCTTTGGGGAGTACGTATTTCCCACCGACATTACATTCATGTTCACACACTCATTGCTAGATGTCGGTGCTCATACTTTTTCATTGTATCATCCATGCTAGTGTATTTCCCTTTTTATGCTTTCTTCTTGTGTGCTTAATAAAACCTTAAGAAAACCAAAAAAAATTAGTTGTAGCTTTTAATTAGTTTACTTTCCATGCTTGTAGTAGTAATTAAAAAGAAAACCCAAAAAGATTTCATGTTCTTCTTTTGCTTGTTGGGAGCTCTCCCGTGTAAATAGTTTTATTTCTTTCCTTTTCTTTGGGGGTCGATAGGAGAAGACCATAATTAAATTGTTGAAGTGGCTCTTATATGCATTACTGTTGATTTGACAAAAGAGCCCATATTGCCTTGTCTTCTCCTGTTTTTTGAATGCTTGCAGATTCCAGCTTAGTCCAATGCACGTGCACTCTTATTATTATCCACATCGTTCGGTCGTGCAAGTGAAAGGAAATTATGACGATATAAGATGGACTGGTTGAGATGAGAAAAGCTGGTTTGAGCTCGACCTCTCTTGTTTTTGTAAATATGATTAGTTCATCGTTCTTGATTCAGCCTATTATGAATAAACATGTTTGCAATGACAACTAGAGATCATAGTTTCTTGTGCCATGCTTGATTAGCTAGGAGCTTATAATGGTTTACCTTGCGTGCCAACATGCTATTAAAATGGTTGTGATGTGGTATGATAGGGTGGTATCCTCCTCTGAATGATTTAAGTGACTTGACTTGGCACATGTTCACGCATGTAGTTGAAACAAAATCAACATAGCCTTCACGATATTTATGTTCATGGTGGATTATATCTTACTCATGCTTGCATTCGGTGTTGATTAATTTTAATGCATGTTCATGACTGTTGTCGCTCTTTAGCTGGTCGCTTCCCAGTATTTTGCTAGCCTTCACCTGTACTAAGCGGGAATACTGCTTGTGCATCCAACTCCATAAACCCCAAAGTTATGCCATATGAGTCCACCATACCTACCTATATATGATATCTACCTGCCGTTCTAAGTAAATTTGTATATGCCAAACTCTAAACCTTCAAATATATATCCTGTTTTGTATGCTCGAATAGCTCATGTATCAACTAGGGCTGTCCGTATCTTCCATGTTAGGCGGGTTATTCTCAAGAGGAGTGGACTCCGCTCCTCACTCATGAGAAAATGGCTGGTCACCGGGATGCCCAGTCCCATGCTTTATGCAACTCAAATCAAAATAATTGCAAACAAAACTCCCTCGGGACCGTCGTTAGTTGGAGGCAATCGTTGTTTCGAGCAAGCCATGGATTGATGCTTGTTGGTGGAGGGGGGTATATATAAACTTTACCATTCTGTTTGGGAACCGCCTATAATGTGTGTAGCATGGAAGATATCGCCATCTCTTGGTTGTTATCTTGACAATGAAAGTATAGTGCTCAAAATATTATTCATATCTATTTCAAAATCGAGCTCTGGCACCTCTACAAATCCCTGCTTCCCTCTGCGAAGGGCCTATCTATTAATTTTTATGTTGAGTCATCACCCTCTTATTAAAAAGCACTGGTTGGAGAGCACCGCTATCATCTGCATTCATTACTTTTAGTTTACATTGAGTATGACTTGACTGGATCTCTTTTACCATGAATTAGAATGTCTAGTCAGTCCTTGATCTTTGAAGGTGCTCTGCATTTATGTTTTGCGGTCTCAGAAAGGGCTAGCGAGATACCATCTTGTTATATCATATTATGATTGTTTTGAGAAAGTGTTGTCATCCGAGATTTATTATTATTGCTCGCTAGTTGATTATGCCATTGATATGAGTAAATATGAGACCTATGTGTTATTGTGAATATGGTTAGTTTATAATCTTTGCTGAAAACTTGAATGCTGGTTTTCCATATTTACAACAACAAGAGCAAACAAAGTTTGTAAAAGTTTTTCTTTCCACTTTCAGTTTATCAACTGAATTGCTTGAGGACAAGCAAAGGTTTAAGCTTGGGGGAGTTGATACGTCTCCGCCGTATCTACATTTCCAAACACTTTTGCCCTTGTTTTGGACTCTAACTTGCATGATTTGAATGGAACTAACCCGGACTGACGTTGTTTTCAGCAGAATTACCATGGTGTTATTTATGTGCAGAAACAAAAGTTCTCGGAATGACCTGAAACTTCACGGAACATCTTTTCGAAAATAATAAAAAATCCTTGCAAAAGATGTAGACCAGGGGGCTCACACCCTAGCCACGAGGGTGGGGGCACGCCTGCCCCCCTAGGGCGCACCCCCTACCTCGTGGGCCCCCTGGAGCTCCTCCGACCTCAACTCCAACTCTATATATTTGCTTTCGGGGAGAAAAAATAGGAGAAGGATTCATCGCGTTTTACGATACGGAGACGCCGCCGAGCCCTAAAACCTCTCGGGAGGGCTGATCTGGAGTCCGTTCGGGGCTCTGGAGAGGGGAATCCATCGCCATCGTCATCATCAACCATCCTCCATAACCAATTTCATGATGCTCACCGCCGTGCATGAATAATTCCATCGTAGGCTTGCTGGACGGTGATGGGTTGGATGAGATTTATCATGTAATCGAGTTAGTTTTGTTAGGGTTTGATCCCTAGTATCCACTATGTTCTGAGATTGATGTTGCTATGACTTTGCTATGCTTAATGCTTGTCACTAGGGCCCGAGTGCCATGATTTCAGATCTGAACCTATTATGTTTTCATCAATATATGAGAGTTCTTGATCCTATCTTGCAAGTCTATAGTCACCTATTATGTGTTATGATCCGTTAACCCCGAAGTGACAATAATCGGGATACTTATCGGTGATGATCGTAGTTTAAGGAGTTCATGTATTCACTATGTGTTAATGCTTTGGTCCGGTACTCTATTAAAAGGAGGCCTTAATATCCCTTAGTTTCCATTAGGACCCCGCTGCCACGGGAGGTAGGACAAAAGATGTCATGCAAGTTCTTTTCCATAAGCACGTATGACTATATTCGGAATACATGCCTACATTACATTGATGAATTGGAGCTAGTTCTGTGTCACCCTAGGTTATGACTGTTACATGATGAACCGCATCCGGCATAATTCTCCATCACTGATCCATTGCCTACGAGCTTTCCATATATTGTTCTTCGCTTATTTATTTTTCCGTTGCTATTGTTATCATCACTACAAAATACCAAAAACATTACTTTTGCTATCATTACCTTTTGCTACCGTTACGACTACTATCATATTACTTTGCTACTAAATACTTTGCTGCAGGTATTAAGTTTCCAGGTGTGGTTGAATTAACAACTCAGCTGCTAATACTTGAGAATATTCTTTGGCTCCCCTTCTGTTGAATCAATAAATTTGGGTTGAATACTCTACCCTCGAAAACTGTTGCGATCCCCTATACTTGTGGGTTATTAGCCTCCTACTGGAATGATACCTTGGTTCTCGAAAATGGAGGGAAATACTTACGCTACTTTGCTGCATCACCCTTTCCTCTTTAAGGGAAAACCAACGCAGTGCTCAAGAGGTAGCAAGAAAGATTTCTGGTGCCGTTGCCGGGGAGTCTAAGCACAAGTCAAGACATAACAAGTACCCATAACAAACTCTTATCCCTCGCATTACATTATTTGCCATTTGCCTCTCATTTTCCTCTCCCCCACTTCACCCTTGCCATTTTATTCGCCCTTCTTCTGTTCGTCTTTCCATTTGCTTTGATGTCTTGGATCGTTTGCTCGTTTGGTTGGAATAGTTGTTTATTTATTGCTAAACAGAGAACCTAAGATCTATGTATCCTCATCCACATGCTAATCTTTTTAAGAGATCCAATTATGATGAACCAATTGCTAGTGAGTTTTGAGCACTAGATTATCTTTATGAAGTTTTTCTTGAAATTTGTGAATCTGAAAATTGTGATGGAGTACTTTATGGAGTGATTCACGATGGATCTTTGAATAGAAAGCATGATTGCAATGATGATAGTATAAATTCTATTAATGTCAATTGTGCTTATAATATGCAAAACCCAAAGCTTGGGGATGCTAGTTTTGCTATGACTACTATTTGTTACAATGATCATGATTGGGGTGATTCTTCTTATGATCTTGAAAATTTATTTAAGCCCCATGATGAATATGAGATTGATAATAATATTTGTAATAATATTGAAAGTGGGTTTGGAAAAGTGTCAACTTTAGATCCCATATATTTGGAGAATGTTCAATCTTATGAAGTTTTTGATAAAAGTGGGTTTGGAGAGGTCATGACTTTAGTTAATGTTAATCCCTCTATTTCGGAAAAGTGTCAACTTTGCATGCATGTGGACCATGTTGAGAATAATTTATGTGATAGCTATATTGTTGATTTTGCTTATGATCCTGCATGTAATTATTATGAGAGAGGAAAATATGGTTGTAGAAATTTTCATGTTACTAAATTACCTCTCGTTATGTTGAGATTGCAATTGTTTCTTTTCGGTTCCTTGCATATGCTAGTTTTTGCTTGCCTTGATAATATGTTTGCCTATAAGATGCCTATGCATAGGAAGTATGTTAGACTTAGATGTGTTTGTCACGTGTTTTATGATGCTCTCTTTGTGCTTCAATTCTTGTCTTTCATGTGAGCATCGTTGAAATCTTTTGCCTAGCTAAAAGGCTTTAAAGAAAAGCGCTTGTTGGGAGACAACCCAATATTTTTCCTTTATGTTATTCATTAAATAATTCATCTAGCCTCTGTTTAGATGTGGTTTTATACTTTTAATTAGTGTTTGTGCCAAGTAGAACCTTTGGGAAGACTTGGGGAAAGTCTTTGAGATCTTGTTGTAAAAAACAGAAACTTTAAAGTTCGCAAGAATTGCTGCCATTTTTTTTATTAGAGAGTGCTATTTAGTTAATTCTTTTTGAATATGATTAATAGATAAATTCCTGTAACAGCCTGGATTTTTGCCCTTTTCTTTTTCCTTTGATTTTCTGGGATTTTCTGTTTTGATTTGTTTTTCCATGGCTATGAGGGTCTGAAACTTGGGAAGATCATGTCTTCCTAGGTTTTCTAGTGGCTTGTCACCCTCATCATCATCTCAAGATCACCTCATTTCCATCCTTGACCTAACCCAAAACTCTTTCGTTGGTAATATTCCTTTTCTGATAAAGGAATAACCCTTAAAACCCTAGGTTGTGAAGCAACCTATATTTTTGTCATTTATAAAATTCCCAAATAATTCTCATAAATTTTTTGGGTCACATATTCCTCAAATATGGCAAAATATTTCATTGCCATGTTCAAAAATAATCCTCCAATAATTCTTTTCCTATTCTGCCCTAAATGGCACTTTGCAAAGGAAGTGCTACTTATATTTTCTTGATTGAACCCAAACTTCTTGGACATCTTTTAATGTCCATATCATTGGCTCATGCCAAAATTCAGCTCAATTTGCCTAGTAAATAGTTTTCCATCAATTTTCCAAAGTTTCTATCCAGGAAGGAACTTTGTGAAGGAGCTATATTCTAGGAATATCCAAATGAGTTGCAATTTTGCAGGGTCCTTCCTAAGGTCAAATAACGACTCTCCACCAAATTTGAGCTCACGTAACTCATCTATGTGATCCCAGCTCCAAATCTTAGTTCCTGGTCAGATTTTCAGTTTGTGAAGCAACCATATTTTATATTGCTTCAACTGAGCTGAAACTTTACCCGGACAAGCTTCTACCTATATCAACTACTCCCAACAAGTTTTACCTCAATTGGTTGATCCAATTACCCTGTGTAATTTTTCCAAGTTTTTGTTCAGAATGAAGCTTTGTGAAGCAAGTGCCATTTGGTATTTCCAAATGATATGAAATTTTTATAGCTACTTCATATCATCATAAAACCCCTCTCTGACAAAGTTCAGGTCGCAGAGATCAAGTATGTGAGTGCATCATCCAAATCCCCGATTCTGGCCAGTTTTGCACTTTCTACTGCAACCCCCATCTAAACTCCTCCTCTTAGTACGATTTTTAGTGATCAGCATCACCTTAGTGTGTGATAGTCTCTAGACAAACTCTTTACCTTGTTACCCTGCTGGTTTAACTACAGCAAGTTACAAATACCTTGATACTGAATTACTTTTGGAGCTAAGTGCAAATCTCTTCTTTGCCCCTGGATGGATTAATTTCTTCACTTGGACTATGGGCACCAGGGTCCATCCACTGGACATCGTTGGGCACGCTAAAGAGCGCCTCTTGCGCGAGTGCGTGTGGTGATCATGCTTGCGTCATGGCTGCAGGCGTTCTCTGGCTGGTTCCGGCCACTATGCTCGTTTCCTTCCTCCTCGTCTCGACATCAATTCGTGTCCTAGAGCTTCCCCGTGATCGACTCCATCGCCCTGCATCGATGCTTCGTCGTGGTTCGCCTTAAATGCGTCGAGCCCGTGCCGCGTCGGGCTGCTGACCTCCATTAGAGCTTGTCGTGAGCTTGCCCGTGAGGCTCTAGAGCCCTCCCCCGCGCCTATATAAGGACCGCCGAACCCCTCCGCACCTCACCAGCCTCTCGCTGTTCCTCCTCCCCCACCGGAGTGCCTCTCCTCACCGTTTTCTTCTTCGGCCACCGCGGCCACCACCGGAGTTCGTCTCCATTCCGGCCACAGCAGGCCCCCTCTCCTCCTCCCAAGCCCTCCACTGCCTTCCTCTACTTCCCGCGGTTCTCCCCAACCCATTTCCCCTCGCTGGAGAGCCCCATGGCCGCGCCTCCCGGAGCTTGGCCGTCGCCGTTGCTCTCGGCCACCACACCGACCGAGTCCATCCGAGCCTCCTCTCTCGCTCCCGACTCCACCACCGTCCTCCCCGTGCTCCTCTGAGTCGTCCCACCCACTTGTCCCTCGCCGGAGTTGCCCACATCGCCAAAGACCACCGCCGGCCGCCGCCCTCTGTCTCTCATCGGTCCTCCTCTGCCCCGCGTCCTCCTCTCCTCCCCGGGGCCGGACGACCATCTGGACGGACGCGCCACGCCGGGCCGCGCCCGCCGGTGCCCGCGCCCTAGCCGGAGCTGGCCTGGACCGGCCGGCCCAGCGCCGGCAGCGCCCCTGTCATCCTCCTCTGCTTCCTGTCGTGGCCAGGCACGGGAGGAAGAAGAAGACAGGGGGAGGAGAGAGAAGGATAAGGGGGGCCCCGCTTGTCATCCTCTGCCCGTTGACCCCGGCACTACACGTCACGTAAGTGGAAACATATTTCCCTGAGTACGTCTTCTTCCAATGAAGGCCTAGTTCGTTTCTACTTCGGCCTGAAGTACGTTTTCTTATTAAGAAAGCGTATTTTGTGTAATCTGTTTTTGTCTTATCCACTCAGGGACCCGTTGGTGATAAAATTTTCACAGATTGGTGCCTGTTCTTCCAACCTTCACAACTTTTCAACCGTAACTCCGATTGAGGTGAAACCAACGCTCACTTCTTCGTATCGCCGTTCTCTATCTTTTGGTAACATTTTCACTAGATGGTTTCACAGTGAAAATGACCATTTTGTCATTGCCTCTAATCAGCCCCCTCCGAGTACGTACCGTCCGACGTTTCGTTCCGCGGCTTCACCGCACTTCTTTCTAGAGTCTCCGTCACCCCAGGCAAGCCACAATACCCACTTGCATGATAGTCATGCAGTAGCCATGGTTTTCAACTTGAATATTTATTAAATGATTGCTTGTTTAAAAGATGGTTATCGTTGTTCCGGTAATGTTTCTAGGTTAGTGCTTAGTTGTTTGCTATGTTATTATGCACCTGGTTATCATGCCCTGCTAGTTGTTAGTTTTACTTTCATATTGCCATGCTTGATAGTAGTACATTTTGGGTTGGTCATGCTCTTCGGTGCATGACTAACGTCGGTTACCGAGTACTGTTAATAGGCATTGTTCCGTTGCTGTTAGTTGGTTAAGTGTTACTTGGTAATATTATTGATGAGTTCTTGCATGTTATTTATGGTTGATGATAATGGTCATGTTATGTTATACTATGAGTAGTGTTGCACTTGTAATATTTATGCTCGTCATTATGCCATGTTCAGTTGGAGATTATTTCATAGTCGATATGATGGAGAGTTATGTTGCATCCCGTGCTTATGTTGATATCATGTTCATGCATTGTAATTGCATCATGTTATTTTATCATGGCTCAGCATATTGCATTCAAGTTTAACCGGATTTAATTGAACTTGAACAACTGTTGGCTGAGTCATGGTGCCGCCAGATCGAAACTGACCAGTGCAACCACGCTTACCTTATGGGGGGTCCTAACTGGATCTATTGTCGTGCATCTCGCCGGTGCCTCCCACGAGGGAAGGTTATGGGCGTGCGTACCCTGGCCCACTAAGCAGCCATAACCTTGTGTGCACATTGTTTTTATGGATCCGGTCCCCGTGAGGGAGTTTTCCCCGTGAGGGAGTTTGACCACGACGGTGGTGGGGTGTCTTTGGTAGACACGGGGCCACCCAGGACTAGCCCAGTTGGGAGTGGGTCGGAGTGGCCGGGAGAGTGTCATGGCAATAGATCGGTTTTGTCGGAACGTCGTTGGTCCACCCGAATGGGAGTGCGAGGCCATGGGTTCCGTGGTGTGGGTACAGTGTGCTACCTCTGCAGAGTGTATATTAAATCTATCGATAGCCGTGCCCGCGGATAAGGGCCCAGTTCGTGTCGGTCCCACCGTGAGTCAACAGTATTAATAATAACATAATTAATGACAACCCCGGTTTGATGATGAGATAAGTGGTTGTGATCGCCGTAAGGATCATGGTTTGAGACCCAGTGGTGGTCATGGTTGTGATCGCCGGAATGATCACTGTGGTATCGAGGATACCGAGTTGTTGGATATTCGTGCTGTTGTGCGAGAATCATGGGTAAAGATCAAGCTCCTTGTGGTCATTTAATGATTACTACGGTATTGTTTATACCAATCTTGATTTGATCCTGAGATGATCATGTAATGTCCGAGGTGGGTAAGTGATGCGCGTGATGGTTACGAGATAACCCGAGCAGAATAATTGGTGCATGTAGTGCCATCATGTTGCATGCTAGTATCGTCAGATTAATATGTTCATGCTATGCTCATATTGTTCTAGCTGTATCAGGTTCATATTGCCTTTGGATTCTTAGTGGCTATTATGGTTATTTTCATGATGGTATCTGGTATTATTTTGGAAGTATTACTTTGGATGTCATGTTGTTAATGCCATGTTATTCTGATGATCTCATATCAATTCCTGCTTAACCTGTAATTGCCATGCTATTGTTTGTCTTGAATGCTTCTGGTTATTGTGAGCTTGCAAGTACATTCAATGTACTGACCTGGCGTGTCATGCCAGCTTGCAGGTCGTGTCTGGATTACTTGCTTGTTTGGTGTTGTTCTTGTGTTCGCGAGCTAGGATAAACGTTACAGCCAGAGTCCCTACGGATTGGAGTCCATCGTCGTCGTTCGTTGTTCCGCTGCCAGTAGTTGTTCCGCTGCTTCAAGTATTGTGCTGCTTGCATAGAGCAACTGAGGATGGCGTAGTGTCGCCGTGCCGATGTTATTCATTGTAATATCGGAGACCTTGTAATCATATTCATGTTGTAATAGGAGAGCTGGTTTGTTCTATGCTAAGCAGTGTTATATTCCAGAAGACTTCACCTCGATCTCTGGGCTAGAATACGGGGCGTTCCAGTTTTCTCTGAGCCGGGGTGCCACAATGCTTGGTATCAGAGCAGGTCTGGCTGTAGAGCGTCCTAGTCCGCTAGAACATTAGAAAATGGTAGCATAAGGTCTGGTTGTTGCCCTTGCTTGTTGCATTTGATTGTTGCATTTGTTTGCTGCATATAGTCTTATTGCGGTTACCATTAACCCCTGTTTCATGCGTAGATGGCGGTCAACTTCCATGAGTTCAGTACTCTTCCCTTAGCTTCCGGTGTTGTTCCTATTGAGTTCAGCCCCACTCCTGCACCTCTCAGCTTTGCCGCCCTCCTTGGCGACATGTGGTGTAGTATTTATCCCCTCGGAGATCCACCTCATTATCAAGTATTCCAGTTTTCTGCTGGAGGAAGAATTCAGGAATATGTTTCTCATGTTCACCTGTCAGCCCCGATTCGTGTCGGTAAGCGCACCTACAGTTTCCATGGTGATTACAACGCTACTCCTGAGCGTGTCGTTCAGCTCGCCACAATGGCAGGAGTCACCGGTCTTCGTCACCAAGAGAGCATGGTGCAGGAGAACCGTGCTTATCAATATTATCCCACCATCGCCGAGAATCCTAGGCGAATCCAATTTCCCTCCATCAACCCTCAAGACGACCCGGCTATCCTAGCCATGTCTCGGTACATGACGGCCGAGTGTCTTCTTATTTCTGAGTTAGTCCGAGACGCCATTCGGACCAGGAGATTGCTTGGTATCGCTTTACCTCAGTCTCCGCCAGCTTCTCCAACTCGTCCGCCATGTCCATCCGGAACTTCAGAGTTAGCGGTTCCACTCGCTACTCCCTTAGCTTCCTCGTCAGTTCACGAGCGTTTGCTCAAGCGTAGGATGTAGTCCTTCGTGTAGCGCTTGTGCATTCGCTATAGTATCATGCTTGTGTGTGTCTGTGTGGAGCAGCTTTGTATCTTGTTTGCTGCGTGCTTTGTGCAATAAATTGTTTTCTCGTGCTTCTTTGTTTTGAATCCTCGGTGTTACCCCCTTATGGAAATTTTTCCTCGACCGACACCGAATCAGAAGGAGCCGTAAGCAGTACAGATATACAACAAGGAAGTCAGTTAAAATCAATGAGTTTTTCAGCCGACAGCATTGTATTACAGACATCCATCCGGATACAAATTGTATTTTGATCAGACTTTCAGCAACAAGTACCTGTCAGAGACACACTTTATCACAACGAAGATTAAATCAACAAGAGAACAAAATTGGATCGACAGTGCACTTCAAGTCAAAGGTATGGGCTATGCACAATGATTGAATCTGACACAAGTCAAAATTTAAATATTTCGACACCCAGAAGTCAGTCCAATTGCACGGTGAATTGGGTAAGGACAGTCAGACAATTCTTGTTATATCAATAATCAGCTGCCGGACTGACAAATATATGTCATTCCCATCACCAAGAAAATCAGTCCCATCCTTCTCCACAACGTATTAACGAAGTGTACAAAGATAAGGTTCCCAGTCTGCATCGATGGGGTATGAATGGATTCCTATGCAAGATATTCAGTCTTCTCGATAAAATACCGCCAAAGCTTCTGGCATAAGGTACTGAGTCTTCCCTAGCAAGTATTTAAGGGGGGAAGCTTATAAGGAACGGTACCCCGATTTCCCCAATAAGATATCCACCGAAGGCTTCGAGCATAAGCCATCCAGTCTTCCTCAGCACGATACCCCGATTGCTTCCGAATGCAAGCTTCCCAGTATTATTTTGTACGACACTAATACAAGACATTAAATTATGAATTGTCAGCATATGGCAGTGTTTTCCAAGTGGCAGATCTACAATAGTTTGGCCTGAAACAAAAATCAGTCAGAACAAAGGTATGCCTTGAGAATCAGATATTAGTTCATTCAGTATGCTACCAATTCCATGCAAGTCTCTCAAGGAAGAATTCACGGTACACATCCGACAACCTCACCGGTTATTTACGAAACAAAAACCAGTGGGTGATGCCATAATCAACAAGTCTTGAAGGAAAGACCACATTGAGACCATAATCATGGCAGTGATTATAAAAAATCAGCCTCACAAGGTGATATTATTAACCCTGTCACTGTCCGGCATAATCCACAACAGGATTGAGATCTGTATAACCACATGTGAGCCGGATAAGTATACCGAGGTTCAAAACCTGAACCAGACCTATGTATGCCGGTTATTATGTGAAAATGTGGATGCCCAAGACCGTCTTATTCCACGACAAATCCAAGCAAAGATCCACCCAAGAAGTATACTCCATTGTGGTACTGGACAACTCAATATATTAACCTCAACACCCGCGATGGAGCTTTGCACAGACTGATGTTCCCAGAGAGACACTGGCAACAATGAAGAATCCGTGTGAAAACATATACGTTGAGGATCGTTATCTCTCGCATAGGGGAAGCAATGAAAGGAATAGCCTGTATAAATGGGATTCTTTGCCAAGATCATCGCCAGTCAAGTCTGCAAATCTTATCATTAGGAGATGGTGCATTTTTCTATCAGTCACGACAAGCGACAGTCAAACCTTTGTACAACTTGGATACTCAAGACTGTGAAGCCAGTCAAGATAAGTCAGAAACTCCTGCAAGATGACTGCAGCCGTTAGAAAAAATAGACATGATCCACTTCACTGTTTTGAACCCCGAAGGCATGTCTACATTTGAGGAATCCGATGTCTGGGTAGAAGGGATTCGTTGTTCCATGGGAAGATATATTCCCCAACTCCGTGGAATGTTCTCGGTACTCGATACTAGAATAACATTTTCAGCAAGGATTAATATCAAGAAGGACAAGTATGTCTGTAAAAATAATATTTTGGATGCTAGCTCAGCCAAAGAAAAAATTTGAGGGACATCCGAGGTACGTCTTGTCAGAATGTCAGATCTAGTGAAGCAAACCACCCCAGATCAAGACAATCAGTCAGATCCAATTCAGTGGAAATATTATGAATAAAAGAAACCTGAGTGGGAAACAGTTTCTTCAAGTCAGAAAGATTATTTAACCCTGAGCAACCAAATCTCGAGGATGAGATTTCTTTAAGGGGGGAAGGTTTGTAACAGCCTGGATTTTTGCCCTTTCCTTTTTCCTTTGATTTTCTGGGATTTCCTGTTTTGATTTGTTTTTCCATGGCTATGAGGGTCTGAAACTTGGGAAGATCATGTCTTCCTAGGTTTTCTAGTGGCTTCTCACCCTCATCATCATCTCAAGATCACCTCATTTCCATCCTTGACCTAACCCAAAATTCTTTTGTTGGTAATATTCCTTTTCTGATAAAGGAATAACCCTTAAAACCCTAGGTTGTGAAGCAACCTATATTTCTGTCACTCCTAAAATTCCCAAATAATTCTCATAAATTTTTTGTGTCACATATTCCTCAAATATGGCAAAAAATTTCATTGCCATGTTCAAAAATAATCCTCCAATAATTCTTTTCCTATTCTGCCCTAAATGGCACTTTGCAAAGGAAGTGCTACTTATATTGCTTGATTGACCCCAAACTTTTTGGAAATCTTTTCCTGTCCATATCATTGGCTCATGCCAAAATTCAGCTCCATTTGCCTAGTAAATATTTTTCCAGCAATTTTCCAAAGTTTCTGTCCAGGAAGGAACTTTGTGAAGGAGCTATATTCTAGGCATATCCAAATGAGTTGTAATTTTGCAGGGTCCTTCCTAGGGTCAAATAACGACTCTCCACCAAATTTGAGCTCACGTAACTCATCTATGTGATCCCAGCTCCAAATCTTAGTTCCTGGTCAGATTTTCAGTTTGTGAAGCAACCATATTTTATATTGCTTCATTTGAGCTGAAACTTTACCCGGACAAGCTTCTACCTATATCAACTACTCTCAACAAGTTTTACCTCAATTGGTTGATCCAATTACCCTGTGTAATTTTTCCAAGTTTCTGTTCAGAATGAAGCTTTGTGAAGCAATTGCCACTTTGGTATTTCCAAATGATATGAAATTTTTACAGCTACTTCATATCATCATAAAAACCCTCTCTGCCAAATTGCAGCTCACAGAGATCAAGTATGTGAGTGCATCATCCAAATCCCCAATTCTGGCCAGTTTTGCACTTTCTACTGCAACCCCCATCTAAACTCCTCCTCTTAGTCTGATTTTTAGTGATCAGCATCACCTTAGTGTGTGACCATCGCCAGGCAAACTCTTTACCTTGTTACCCTGCTGGTTTAACCACAACAAGTTACAAACACCTTGTTACTGAATTACTTTTGGAGCTAAGTGCAAATCTCTTCTTTGCCCCTGGACCGATTTATTTCTTCAGTTGGACTAAGGGCACCAGGCTCCATCCACTGGACATGGTTGGCCACGCCAAAGAGCGCCGCTTGCGCTAGTGCGCGTGGTGATCACGCTTGCGTCATGGCTGCAGGCGTGCTCTGGCTGGTCCCGGCCACTATGCTCGTCTCCTCCCTCCTCATCTCGACCTCAATTCGTGTCCTGGAGCTTCCCCGTGATCGACTGCATCGCCCTGCATCGATGCCTCGTCATGGTTCGCCTCAAATGCGTCGCAAACGCCATGCCCGTGCCGCGTCGGGCTGCTGACCTCCATTAGAGCTTGTCGTGAGCTTGCCCGTGAGGCTCTAGAGCCCTCCCCCGCGCCTATATAAGGACCCCCGAACCCCTCCGCACCTCACCAGCCTCTCCCCGTTCCTCCTCCCCCACTGGAGTGCCTCTCCTCGCCGTTTTCTTCTTCGGCCACCGCGGCCACCACCGGAGCTCGTCTCCATTCTAGCAACCGCAGGCCCCCCCTCCTCCTCCCAAGCCCTCCACTGCCTTCCTCTACTTCCTGCGGTTTGCCCCAACCCATTGCCCCTCGCCGGAGAGCCCCGTGGCCGCGCCTCCCGGAGCTTGGCCATCGCCGTTGCTCTCGGCCACCACACCGACCGAGTCCATCCGAGCCTCCTCTCTCCCTCCCGACTCCACCACCGTCCTCCCCGTGCTTCGCTGAGTCGTCCCACCCACTTGTCCCTCGCTGGAGTTGCCCACATCGCCAAAGACCACCGCCGACCGCCGCCCTCTATCTCTCCTCGGTCCTCCTCCGCCCCGCGTCCTCCTCTCATCCCCGGGGCCGGCCGACCCTCTGGACGGACGCGCCACGCTGGGCCGCGCCCGCCGGTGCCCGCGCCCTGGCCGGAGCTGGCCTGGACCGGCCGCCCCAGCGTCGGCAGCGCCCCTGTCATCCTCCTCTGGTTCCTGTCATGGCCAGGCACGGGAGGAAGAAGAAGACAGGGGGGAGGAGAGAGAAGGATAAGGTGGGCCCCGCGTGTCATCCTCTGCCCATTGACCCCGTGATACGTCTCCAACGTATCTATAATTTTTGATTGCTCCATGCTATATTATCTACTGTTTTGGGCAATATTGGGCTTTATTATCCACTTTTATATTATTTTTTGGGATTAACCTATTAACCGGAGGCCCAACCCAGATTTGCTGTTTTATGCCTATTTAAGTGTTTTGAAGAAAAGGAATATCAGACGGAGTCGAAACGGAACGAAATAAACTAGAGAAGTTATTTTTGGAAGGAAACACACCTGATGGACTTGGACCCCACGTTAGAAGATACGGGAGCTGCCCACGAGGGTGGGGGGCGCGCCCACCCCCTAGGGCGCGCCCCCTGCCTCGTGGGGCCCCCGTGCCAACCCTGACGTGCTTCTTTAGCCTATATAACTCCATATACCCCAAAACTTCCAGAACAGAGAATAGATCGGGAGTTCCGCCGCCAGAAGCCTCCGTAGCCACCGAAAACCAATCTAGACCCGTTCCGGCACCCTGCCGGAGGGGGCAATCCTTCTCCGGTGTCCATCTTCATCATCCCGGTGCTCTCCATGATGAGAAGGGAGTAGTTCTCCCTCGGGGCTGAGGGTATGTACCAGTAACTATGTGTTTGATCTCTCTCTCTCTCTCTCTCTCTCTTGTGTTCTTGAGACGATACGATCTTGATGTATCGCGAGCTTTGCTATTATAGTTGGATCCTATGTTTCTCCTCCCCCTCTTCTCTCTTGTAATGAATTGAGTTTTCCCTTTGGAGTTATCTTATCGGATTGAGTCTTTAAAGACTTGAGAACACTTGATGTATGTCTTGGTGATCAACTTGCGGGTTTCATGACATTCGGAACCTATGCATAGGGGTTGGCACATGTTTTCGTCGTGATTCTCCGGTAGAAACTTTGGGGCACTCTTTGAGGTCCTTTGTGTTGGTTGAATAGATGAATCTGAGATTGTGTGACGCATATCGTATAATCATACCCATGGATACTTGAGGTGACATTGGAGTATCTAGGTGACATTAGGGTTTAGGTTTATTTGTGTCTTAAGGTGTTATTCTAGTACGAACTCTAGGGCTGTTTGTGACACTTATAGGAATAGCCCACCAGATTGATTGGAAAGAATACCTTTGAGGTGGTTTCGTACCCTACCATAATCTCTTCGTTCGTTCTCCTCTATTAGTGACTTTGGAGTGACTCTTTGTTGCATGTTGAGGGATAGTTATGTGATCCAATTATTTTAGTATTGTTGAGGGAACTTACACTAGCAAAAGTATGAACCCTAGGCCTTATTTCCACACATTGCAATACCGTTTACGCTCACTTTTATCACTTGTTACCTTGCTGTTTTTATATTTTCAGATTACAAAAACTATTATCTACCATCCATATACCACTTGTTTCACCATCTCTTCGCCGAACTAGTGCACCTATACAATTTACCGTTGTATTGGGTGTGTTGGGGACACAAGAGACTCTTTGTTATTTGGTTGCAGGGTTGCTTGAGAGAGACCATCTTCATCCTACGCCTCCTACGGATTGATAAACCTTAGGTCATCCACTTGAGGGAAATTGCTACTGTCCTACAAACCTCTGCACTTGGAGGCCCAACAACGTCTACAAGAAGAAGGTTGTGTAGTAGACATCAAGCTCTTTTCTGGCGCCATTGCTGGGGAGGTTAGCGCTTGAAGGTATATCTTTAGATCTTGCAATCGAGTCTTTTAGTTTCTTGTTTTATCACTAGTTTAGGTTATAAAAGAAAACTATAAAAAATGGAATTGAGTTTGTCTCATACGCTTCACCTTTTTAATATCTTTCATGAGTATGATGGAAAGAATAATTGTGCTCAAGTGCTAGAAGAAGAAATCTATAAAATGTTTGGCACTAAATATTTGAATAATGAGCATGATTGCAATGTTGTTAGTATGAATTCCTTGAATATCCATGATGCTAATGATATGCAACGCCACAAGCTTGGGGAAGCTATGTTTGATGAAGATGATATTTTTTGTCCCCCAAGTTTTGATGAGCAAATTTATTATGCTGAAAGCATGCTTCCTATCTATGATGATTATTGTGATGACACATATGCTTTAAAGAATAATAATAACAATGAAACTTGTCATATTGATTTCAATTTTCAATCCCATGATAGTTATTTTGTTGAGTTTGCTCCCACTATTATTCATGAGAAGAATTTTGCTTATGTGGAGAGTAATAAAATTTGCATGCTTGTAGATCATGAAAAGAATGATTTAGGTTCTGGTTATATTGTTGAATTCATTCATGATGCTACTGAAAATTATTATGAGGGAGGAATATATGCTTGTAGGAATTGCAATAATATCAAGTTTCCTCTCTATGTGCTTAAAATCTTGAAGTTATGCTTGTTTTGCCCTCTTATGCTAGTTGATTATTGTTCCCATAAGTTGTTTGCTCACAAAATCCCTATGCATAGGAAGCATGTTAGACTTAAATGTGCTAGTCATATTCTTCATGATGCTCTCTTTATGTTTCAATTCTTATCTTTTATGTGGGCATCATTGAAATCATCATGCCTAGCTAGGGGCATTAAACGATAGCGCTTGTTGGGAGGCAACCCAATTTTACTTTTGTTCCTTGCTTCTTGCTCCTGTTTAGTAATAAATAATTCATCTAGCCTCTGTTTACATGTGGTTTTATGCTTTTAATTAGTGTTTGTGCCAAGTAGAACCTTTGGGAAGACTTGGGAAAAGTCTTGTTGATCATGCTGTCAAAAACAGAAACTTAAGCGCTCACGAGAATTGCTGCCATTTTTATTTGGAGAGTGATATTTAGTTAATTCTTTTTGCATATGATTAATAGATAAATTCCTCAGGTCCATCAATTTATTTTATAATTTTATGATTTCCATAAGTATATGTTTGATTCAGATTACTACAGACTGTTCTGTTTTTGACAGATTCTGTTTTCATGTGTTGTTTACTTATTTTGATGAATCTATGGCTAGTAAACTAGTTTATAAACCATAGAGAAGTTGGAATAAAGTAGGTATAACACCAATATAAATAAAGAATGAGTTCATTACAGTACATTGAAGTGGTGTTTTTCTTTCTTATACTAATGGAGCTTACGAGTTTTCTACTTTAAGTTTTGTGTTGTGAAGTTTTCAAGTTTTGGGTAAGGATTCGATGGACTATGGAATAAGGAGTGGTAAGAGCCTAATCTTGGGGATGCCCAAGGCACCCCAAGGTAAAATTAAAGGACAACCAAAAGCCTAAGCTTGGGGATGCCCCGGAAGGCATCCCCTCTTTCGTCTTCGTTCATCGGTAACTTTACTTGGAGCTATATTTTTATTCACCACATGATATGTGTTTTGCTTGGAGCGTCAATTTATTTTGTTAGTATTTGCTTGCTGTTATTTATAATAATGTTTTGCATCTTTTATTTCAATAAAAGTGGCATTGATAGCCTTTACTATGCCTATGTTACAAGTATACATGTTGCTGTTTGAAAACAGAAAGTTTACCGCTGTTGCAATAATTCCCTAGAAAAGTCAGAATGTGATAAAATGTTGAAACCTTTTGCATATTAAGCTCTGATAAATTTAATACAGTGGGAATTGTCTTTCATAATTTTTGGATCTAGGTAAGTATGGATGTTGCTGCATTCTTTATAGACTATCCTGTTTAGACAGATTGCTGTTATGTTTGCATTGTTTGCATATGTTTGCTTCTCTAATGATTCTATTTGAGGATAGGAATATTAAATATGCAGAGGAATTTAGTATGCAATGTTGAATAATAATTTTAGTGACTTTCTACAGTAGAGTATGATAAGGTTTTTGCAATGGTTTATGCTAACTTATCTCACGAGTCCTTGTTGAGTTTTGTGTGGATGAAGCTTTTGAGATTTAGGGAGACCGTGATATGGGAGGAATTAAGGAGACACAAAAGATCAAGCTTGGGGATGCCCAAGGCACCCCAAGATAATATTTCAAGAAGTCTCAAGCGTCTAAGCTTGGGGATGCCCCGGTTGGCATCCCACCTTTCTTCTTCAACAACTATCGGTTAGTATCGGTTGATCCTAAGTTTTTGCTTCTTCACATGATGTTTGCTATTCTTAGATGTCATTTTATTTTTCTTTGCTTGCTGTTTGAATAGAGTACCAAGATCTGAAATTATTAAATGTTAGAGAGTCTTCACATAGTTGCATAATTATTCGACTACTCATTGATCTTCACTTATATCTTTCGGAGTAGTTTGTCATTTGCTCTAGTGCTTCACTTATATCTTTTAGAGCATGGTCGTAGTTTTATTTTGAATAAATAGATGAACTCTCATGCTTCACTTAGATTATTTTGAGAGTCTTAAATAGCATGGTAATTTGCTTAAAATCCTAATATGCTAGGTATTCAAGAATAATAAAATTCTCTTATGAGTGTGTTGAATACTAAGAGAAGTTTGATACTTGATAATTGTTTTGAGATATGGAGATGGTGATATTAGAGTCATGCTAGTTGAGTAGTTGTGAATTTGAGAAATACTTGTGTTGAAGTTTGTGATTCCCGTAGCATGCACGTATGGTGAACCGTTATGTGATGAAGTCGGAGCATGATTTATTGATTGATTGCCTTCCTTATGAGTGGCGGTCGGGCACGAGCGATGGTCTTTTCCTACCAATCTATCCCCCTAGGAGCATGCGCGTAATACTTTGCTTTGATAACTTCTAGATTTTTGCAATAAGTATGTGAGTTCTTTATGACTAATGTTGAGTCCATGGATTATACGCACTCTCACCCTTCCACCATTGCTAGCCTCTCTAGTACCGCGCAACTTTCGCCGGTACCATAAACCCACCATATACCTTCCTCAAAACAGCCACCATACCTAACTATCATGGCATTTCCATAGCCATTCCGAGATATATTGCCATGCAACTTTCACCCGTTCCTTTTATTATGACACACCTCATATTTGTTATATTGCTTGCATGATCATGTAGTGGACATCGTATTTGTGGCAAAGCCACCGTTCATAATTCTTTCATACATGTCACTCATGAGTCATTGCATATCCCGGTACACCGCCGGAGGCATTCATATAGAGTCATCTTTGTTCTAGTATCGAGTTGTATCATTGAGTTGTAAATAAATAGAAGTGTGATGATCATCATTAATAGAGCATTGTCCCAAAAAAAGGGGAAGGCCAAATAAAAAAAGAAAGGCCAAACAAAAAAGAAAGGCCAAATAAAAAATATAAAAAATAAAATAAAAGGGACAATGCTACTATCCTTTTTCCACACTTGTGCTTCAAAGTAGCACCATGTTCTTCATATAGAGAGTCTCTTGAGTTATCACTTTCATATACTAGTGGGAATCTTTCATTATAGAACTTGGCTTGTATATTCCAATGATGGGCTTCCTCAAAATGCCCTAGGTCTTCGTGAGCATGCGAGTTGGATGCACACCCACTAGTTTCTTTTGTTGAGCTTTCATACATTTATAGCTCTAGTGCATCCGTTGCATGGCAATCCCTACTCACTCACATTGATATCTATTGATGGGCATCTCCATAGCCCGTTGATACGCATAGTTGATGTGAGACTATCTTCCCCTCTTTTTGTCTTCTCCACAACCACCATTCTATTCCACCTATAGTGCTATGTCCATGGCTCACGCTCATGTATTGCGTGAAGATTGAAAAAGTTTGAGAACATCAAAAGTATGAAACAATTGCTTGGCTTGTCATCGGGGTTGTGCATGATTTAAATATTTTGTGTGGTGAAGATGGAGCATAGCCAGACTATATGATTTTGTAG
Organism: Triticum aestivum; assembly: GCF_018294505.1. NCBI lineage: Eukaryota > Viridiplantae > Streptophyta > Magnoliopsida > Poales > Poaceae > Triticum > Triticum aestivum. The sequence goes on along the minus strand of NC_057800.1, from coordinate 196,142,291 downwards.
GGATAGCTTTCTTTGGCCATGTTATTTTGAGAAGACATGATTGCTTTGTTAGTATGCTTGAAATATTATTGTTTTTATGTCAATATTAAACTTTTGTCTTGAATCTTATGGATCTGAATATTCATGCCACAATTAAGAAGAATTACATTGAAATTATGCCAAGTAGCACTCCGCATCAAAAATTCTTTTTTATCATTTACCTACTCGACGACGAGCAGGAATTAAGCTTGGGGATGCCTGATACGTCTCCAACGTATCTATAATTTTTGATTGCTCCATGCTATATTATCTACTGTTTTGGGTAATATTGGGCTTTATTATCCACTTTTATATTATTTTTGAGACTAACCTATTAACCGGAGGCCCAGCCCAGATTTGCTATTTTATGCCTATTTCAGTGTTTTGAAGAAAAGGAATATCAGACGGAGCCGAAACGGAACGAAATCAACTGGAGAAGTTATTTTTTGGAAGGAATCACACCTGATGGACTTGGACCCCACATCAGAAGATACGAGAGCTGCCCACGAGTGCGGAGGGCGTGCCCACCCCCCTAGGGAGCGCCCCCTACCTCGTGGGGCCCCCGTGGCTCCCCTGACGTGCTTCTTCTGCCTATATAACTCCATATAACCTAAAACTTCCAGAACAGAGAATAGATCGGGAGTTCCACTGCCAGAAGCCTCCGTAGCCACCGAAAACAAATCTAGACCCGTTCCGGCACCCTGCCGGAGGGGGCAATCCTTCTCCGGTGGCCATCTTCATCATCCCGGTGCTGTCCATGACGAGGAGGGAGTAGTTCTCCCTCGGGGCTGAGGGTATGTACCAGTAGCTATGTGTTTGATCTCTCTCTCTCTCTCTCTCTCTCGTGTTCTTGAGACGATACGATCTTGATGTATCGCGAGCTTTGCTATTATAGTTGGATCCTATGTTTCTCCTCCCCCTCTTCTCTCTTGTAATGAATTGAGTTTTCCCTTTGGAGTTATCTTATCGGATTGAGTCTTTAAATACTTGAGAACACTTGATGTATGTATTGGTGATCAACTTGCGGGTTTTGTGACATTCGGGAACCTATGCATAGGGGTTGGCACACGTTTTCGTCGTGATTCTCCGGTAGAAACTTTGGGGCACTCTTGAGGTCCTTTGTGTTGGTTGAATAGATGAATCTGAGATTGTGTGATGCATATCGTATATCATACCCACGGATACTTGAGGTGACATTGGAGTATCTAGGTGACATTAGGGTTTTGGTTGATTTGTGTCTTAAGGTGTTATTCTAGTACGAACTCTAGGGTTGTTTGTGACACTTATAGGAATAGCCCACCGGATTGATTGGAAAGAATAACTTTGAGGTGGTTTCGTAACCTACCATAATCTCTTCGTTCGTTCTCCGCTATTAGTGACTTTGGAGTGACTCTTTGTTCCATGTTGAGGGATAGTTATGTGATCCAATTATTTTAATATTGTTGAGGGAACTTACACTAGCGAAAGTATGAACCCTAGGCCTTATTTCCACACATTGCAATACCGTTTACGCTCACTTTTATCACTTGTTACCTTGCTGTTTTATATTTTCAGATTACAAAAACTATTATCTACCATCCATATACCACTTGTTTCACCATCTCTTCGCCGAACTAGTGCACCTATACAATTTACCATTGTATTGGGTGTGTTGGGGACACAAGAGACTCTTTGTTATTTGGTTGCAGGGTTGCTTGAGAGAGACCATCTTCATCCTACGCCTCCTACGGATTGATAAACATTAGGTCATCCACTTGAGGGAAATTTGCTACTGTCCTACAAAACTCTGCACTTGGAGGCCCAACAACGTCTACAAGAAGAAGGTTGTGTAGTAGACATCACCCCCCACTGCCACGTCACGTAAGTGGAAACATATTTCCCCGAGTACGTCTTCTTCCAATGAAGGCGTATTTTGTTTCTACTTCGGCCTGAAGTACGTTTTCTAAGTCATAAAGCGTATTTTCCCAAATCTGTTTTTGTCTTATCCACTCAGGGACCCGTTGGTGATAAAATTTTCATAGATTGGTCCCTGTTCTTCCAACCTTCACAACTTTTCAACCGTAACTCCGATTGAGGTGAAACCAACGCTCACTTCTTCGTATCATCGTGCTCTATCTTTTGGTAACATTTTCACTAGGTTGTTTCACAGTGAAAATGACCATTTTGCCCTTGCCTCTAATCAGCCCCCTTCGAGTATGTACCGTCCGACATTTCGTTCCGTGGCTTCACCGCACTTCTTCCTGGAGTCTCCGTCACCCCAGGCAAGCCACAATACCCACTTGCATGATAGTCATGCAGTAGCCATGGTTTTCAACTTGAATATTTATTAAATGATTGCTTGTTTAAAAGATGGTTATCGTTGTTCCGGTAATGTTTCTAGGTTAGTGCTTACTTGTTTGCTATGTTATTATGCACCTGGTTATCATGACCTGCTAGTTGTTAGTATTACTTCCATATTGCCATGCTTGATAGTAGTACATGTTGGGTTGGTCATGCTCTTCGGTGCATGACTAACGTCGGTTACCGAGTACTGTTAATAGGCATTGTTCCGTTTCTATTAGTTGGTTAAGTGTTACTTGGTAATATTATTGATGAGTTCTTGCATGTTATTTATGGTTGATGATAATGGTCATGTTATGTTATACTATGAGTAGTGTTACACTTGTAATATTTATGCTTGTCATTATGCCATGTTCAGTTGGAGATTATTTCATAGTCGATATGATGGACAGTTATGTTGCATCCCGTGCTTATGTTGATATCATGTTCATGCATTGTAATTGCATCATGTTATTTTATCATGGCTCAGCATGTTGCATTCAAGTTTAACCGGATTTAATTGAACTTGAACAACTGTTGCCTGAGTCATGGTGCCGCCAGATCGAAACTGACCAGTGCAACCACGCTTACCTTGTGGGGGTCCTAACTGGGTCTATTATCGTGCATCTCTCCGGTGCCTCCCACGAGGGAAGGTTATGGGCGTGCGTACCCTATCCCGGTAAGTAGCCATAACCTTGTGTGCCCGTTGTTTTTATGGATCCGGTCCCCGTGAGGGAGTTTGACCACGACGGTGGTGGGGTGTCTTTGGTAGACACGGGGCCACCCAAGACTAGCCCAGTTGCGAGTGGGCCGGAGTGGCCGGGAGACTATCATGGCAATAGATCGGTTTTGTCGGGACGCCGTTGGTCCACCCAAATGGGAGGGAGAAGCCATGGGTTCCATGGTGTGGATACCGTGTGTTACCTCTACAAAGTGTATATTAAATCCATCGATAGCCGCGCCCGCGGATAAGGGCCCAGTTCGTGTCGGTCCCACCATGAGTCAATAGTATTAATAATAACTTAATTAATGACAACCCCAATTTGATGATGAGATAAGTGGTTGTGATCGCCGTAAGGATCACGGTTTGAGACCCAATGTTGGTCATGGTTGTGATCGCCGGAATGATCACTGTGGTATCGAGGATACAGAGTTGTTGGATATTCATGATGTTGTGCGAGAATCATGGGTAAAGATCAAGCTCCTTGTGGTCATTTAATGATTACTACGGTATTGTTTATACCAAGCTTGATTTGATCCTGAGATGATCGTGTAATGTCCGAGGTGGGTAAGTGATGCGCGTGATTGTTACGAGATAACCCGAGCAGAATAATTGGTGCATGTAGTGTCATCATGTTGCATGCTAGTATCGTCAGATTAATATGTTCATGCTATGCTCATATTGTTCTAGCTGTATCAGGTTCATATTGCCTTTGGATTCTTAGTGGCTATTATGGTTATTTTCATGATGGTATCTGGTATTATTTTGGAAGTATTACTTTGGATGTCATGTTTTTAATGCCATGTTTTTCTAGTGATCTCATATCAATTCCTGCTTAACCTGTAATTGCCATGCTGTTGTTTGTCTTGAATGCTTCTGGTTATTGTGAGCTTGCAAGTACATTCAATGTACTGACCTGGCGTGTCATGCCAGCTTGCAGGCCGTGTCTGGATTACTTGCTTGTTTGGTGTTGTTCCTGTGTTCGCGAGCTAGGATAAACGTTCCAGCCAGAGTCCCTGCAGATTGGAGTCCATCATCGCCATTCATTGTTCCGCTGCCAGTAGTTGTTCCGCTGCTTCAAGTATTGTGCTGCTTGCATAGAGCAACTGAGGATGGCGTAGTGTCGCTGTGCCGATGTTATTCATTGTAATATCGGAGACCTTGTAATCAAATTCATGTTGTAATAAGAGAGCTGGTTTGTTCTATGCTAAGTAGTGTCGTATTCCAGAAGACTTCACCTCGATCTCTAGGCTGGAATACGGGGCGTTCCGGTTTTCTCTGAGCCGGGGTGCCACAATTCCTCACGTCCAAAAATTTATTTTAGAATTTTTGGGGTTCCAGAAGTATTCGAAACCTACAGATTACTACAGACTGTTCTGTTTTTGACACATTCTGTTTTTCGTGTGTTATTTGCTTATTTTGATGAACCTATGGCTAGTAATAGAGTTTATAAACCATATAAAAGTTGTAATACTGTATGTTTAACACCAATATAAATAAAGAATGAGTTCATTACAGTACCTTGAAGTGGTGGTTTGTTTTCTTTTACTAACGGAGCTCACGAGATTTTCTTTTAAGATTTATGTTCTTAAGTTTTCAAGTTTTGGGTAAAGATTTGTTGGATAATGGAACAAGGATTGGCAAGAGCCTAAGCATGGGGATGCCCAAGGCACCCCAAGGTAAAATTCAAGTACAACCAAAAGCTTAAGCTTGGGGATGCCTAGGAAGGCATCCCCTCTTTCGTCTTCGTCTATCGGTAACTTTACTTAGGGCTATATTTTTATTCACCACATGATATGTGTTTTGCTTGGAGCGTCTTGTATGATTTGAGTATTTGCTTTTTAGTTTATCACAATCATCCTCGCTGAACACACCTTTTGAGAGAGACACACATGATTCGGAATTTGTTAGAATACTCTATGTGCTTCACTTATATCTTTTGAGCTATATAGTTTTTGCTCTAGTGCTTCACTTATATCTTTTAGAGCACAGTGGTGGTTTTATTCTATAGAAATTATTGATCTCTAATGCTTCAACTATATTATTTTGAGAGTCTTAAACAGCATGGTAATTTTTTTAATTGAGAAATTAATCCGAATGTGATAGGCATCTAAGATGAGCATAATAAAAACTTCCATATTGAGTTCATTGAATATCATGAGAAGTTTGATACTTGATAAGTGTTTTGAGATATAAAGGTGGTAATATTAGAGTGTGCTAGTTGAGAAATTGTGAAATTGATAAATACTTGTGTTAAGGTTGGCAAGTCCCATAGCATGCACGTATGGTAAAAGTTCTGTGACAATTTTGACACATAAGGTGTTATTTTATTGCTTTCCTTATGAGTGGCGGTCGGGGACGAGCGATGGTCTTTTCATACCAATCTATCCCTCTAGGGGCATGCGTAGTAGTACTTTTCTTCGAGGGCTAATAAACTTTTGCAATAAGTATATGAGTTCTTTATGACTAATGTGAGTCCATGGATTATATGCACTCTCAACCTTCCACAATTTTCTAGCCTCTACGGTACCATGCATTGCCCTTTCTCGCCTTGAGAGTTGGTGCAAACTTCGCCAGTGCATCCAAACCCCGTGATATGATACACTCTGTCACACATAAACCTCCTTATATCTTCCTCAAAACAACCACCATACCTACCTATCATGGCATTTCCATAGCCATTCTGAGATATATTGCCATGCAACTTTCCACTGTTCTGTTTATTGTGACACGCTCCATCATTGTCATGTTGCTTTGCATAATCATGTAGTTGACATCGTATTTGTGGCAAAGTCACCATTCATAATTTTTCATACATGTCACTCTTGATTCATTGCATATCCCCGTACACCGCTGGAGGCATTCACACATAGTCATATTTTGTTCTAAGTATTGAGTTGTAATTCTTGAGTTGTAAATAATAAAAGTGTGATGATCATCATTATTAGAGCATTGTCCCATGTGAGGAAAGGATGATGGAGACTATGATTCCCCAACAAGTCGGGATGAGATTCTGGACTAAATAAAAAAAGGCCAAAAAAAAGAGAAGGCCTAAAAAAATGAGAGAAAAGAGAGAAGGGACAATGTTACTATCCTTTTTCCACACTTGTGCTTCAAAGCAGCACCGTGATCTTCATGATAGAGAGTCTCCTATGTTGTCACTTTCATATACTAGTGGGAATATTTCATTATAGAACTTGGCTTGTATATTCCAATGATGGGCTTCCTCAAAATGCCCTAGGTCTTCATGAGTAAGCAAGTTGGATGCACACCCACTTAGTTTCTTTTGTTGAGCTTTCATACATTTGTAGCTCTAGTGCATTCATTGGATGGCAATCCCTACTCCTCTCATTGGCATCAATTGATGGGCGTCTCCATAGCCTATTGATTAGCCGCGTCAATGTGAGACTTTCTACCTTTTTGTCTTCTCATAACCCCCATCATTATACTTTATTCCACCCATAGTCCTATATCCGCTTGCACTCATGTATTGCGTAAGGGTTGAAAAGGCCGAAGCGCATTAAAAAGTATGAACCAATTGCTCGGCTTGTCATCGGGGTTATGCATGATGAGAACGTTTTGTGTGACAAAATTGAAACATAGCCCAACTATATGATTTTGTAGGGATACACTTTCTTTGGCTATGTTATTTTGATAAGACATAATTGCTTGGTTAGCATGTTTGAAGTATTATTGTTTTTATGTCAACATTAAACTTTTATCTTGAATCTTTTGGATCTAAATATTCATGCCACAACAAAAAGAATTACATTGAAAATTATGCTTGGGGATGCTTGATACGTCTCCAACGTATCTATAATTTTTGATTGTTCGATGCTATTATATATTCTGTTTTGGATGTTTAATGGGCTTATTTATACACATTTATATTATTTTTGGGACTAACCTATTAACCGGAGGCCCAGCCCAAATTGCTGTTTTTTTGCCTATTTCAGTGTTTCGCAGAAAAAGAATATCAAACGGAGTCCAAACGGAATGAAACCTTTGTGTCGGTGTACTAGAGTAGGGGTACCCTAGTATCCCGAACTTGTGCACGGGCTGTCGCGGCATCCCGCGGCAAGGCTTGCCGGGTGACCGCCAAGATCCTCCGTGGTTCCTTTCGAGCCATTCAAGAACAAAGTGTCCAAGCCAAGAAGACAAGACCCCGGCAAGAGGAGCTTGCCGGGAAGGCCAACCAAGGCATACCAAGAAAACTTGCCGCAGCATGCCACGCGTCCCGGCAAGGCACGGTGAGCGACAAGCTCCCGAGCACGACAAGACGGCGACCGCGGCAAGGAGCTTGCCGCGAGAAACCCCCACTTCGTGCCCGCGCTCCAGCGCACCCGCCCACGTGTCGCTCTGGGGCCCTCCCAAGCACACGTGGCGGGAGGCCGTGCAGCGAGGGGTGCGTGGTGGCAAGCAGGCGCTGACAAGATAACCATCGTGGCAAACGGTGGCGTCCTAGCGGTCCCTTTCGGTACTGTTTAGGCGACACAGACGGGCAATTAATGCCCTTGTCCCCTGCCGTCAGGGTTAGGTATGATAACACTGTAGCAGGTAGCTGTGCCTACTACAGCACCTAGTTGTGCCTACTACAGCACCTTTCCATTTTTGCCCTTGACCCCCGTTGCCTTATGTCGGTAACCCCTTGAGCATATAAAAGGAGGCCCGTGTGCAACGGAGAGAAAAAAAGCCAGTTCAACACCCACGCTCGGTCTTGCTAGTCGCTGGGGTGTACTGTAGGACTCCGCGCTCCCGAGCTAGAAATCAATACCAAACCACAAAGCAGGAGTAGGGTTTTACGCATCCGTGCGGCCCGAACCTGGGTAAATCGCTCGCGTGCTTCGCCTCGATCTGCTCTTTGCGCGACCTCCGCCCCCCGCCGAACCGAAAGGGACCCGGTCCGCCGGTCCCATAGGTGCCCGTGGATCAGCACCCCCGGCATCTCCGGCGCGCCAGGTAGGGGGCGTCGAAGTTGTGTGAACCAGATCCGGCGTCCACACGAGCTAGATCTTCATCATCTCCCCCCCACGGACCTCGTATACGGGTCACCTCGAGTGCTCGCTTATGATGAGCTCGAGCAAGAGCGGCTGCGGCAAGATGACGCACTGCTCCTTGAGGAAGACCGTCTTCAGGCTGCTGTGCGAGCTGCTCGCTACCAGCAAGCTTTGCGCCGCTACCATAGCCGCAAAGTTAACGCCAGAAGTCTCGAGGAAGGCGACCTTGTTCTTTGGCGCGTTCAGTCCACCAAGAATTCCAACAAGTTGACGCCGACCGTGAGAAGGCCCCTGCCTTGGGGGCCCGGGCGGGGGAGGAGAAGATAGTGCTGTGGACCGGGCGGAGTTCAAGGACTTCACCTCGCCGGGAAGCAAACAACAGAGCAGATAAGTTGCCAAAGTTTGAGCAACCAGATTTTTAATTTTTAAGTTATCTCCCCTGAACGGCCGCACTTTGTATGGAAAACTTGTGCGCGGAGGAGCCAACTCGTAGCTAGCTGCGCCCTTGCGTTGTTTCGAGCTCGCTCAACAACATTAAGTGAGCTGCGGCTAGTTGCTTAACTAGCCGCGCCCTTGCATTGTTTCGAGCCTGCTCAACAACGTAAGTGAGCTGCGACTAGTTGCTTAACTAGCCGCGCCCTTACTTTGCTTCGAGCCCGCTCAGCAACTTAAGTGAGCTCCAGCTAGTTGCGACAAGGTTTCTTGTCGGCAGCGGCACCGCCAACGGGCTGCTGACGTCCCATACTCAGCACTCGCGGCAAGCGTGCCTGCGCCGGCAGGTTCCCTAAAAGCGTAGGGTAAAAGCATACAAGGCAAGGAATCGAGTGAAGGGGAATAACATAGCAATCGCTACCCATAAGAAAGTTATATTACAAGATAGCTTGTCGCAGCTCTAACAGATTGTTTTCATGACATGATGGGCAGCGACAAGAAAAGAAGAAATGAGCGGCCTAATCTACGCGATCGCCTTCGACCCGCTTGATCCCGCTCACCTTGTCCACAATGGGTGCGACAAGGGCCTTGAGCTCCTCCAGATCAGCTTCTGGAGGCAAGGACCTGAGGATGTTGGTGAGGCGGAGGCCCGGATTGCGGAAGGCCACCTTCATCAACACTTTCTCGAGGGCCCCTACGCAGATCTCGCGCGACTCGTCAGCTAGTTGCTTGGGGATCCTCTCTCGGAGTCGCTGAAGGGCCGTCGCCACACCCTTGAAGAATAGGACGAGCTTTGCGCTGGGTTGGAGGTTGTCGTTGGTGGAATACCCGAGATCCTCCATCCCCAGTTGCGCCAGCTCCTTGTCGATGTCTGTGGCGGCGTTTACAAGGGTCTCCGTCCAGTGCGTCACGCTCTCCCTGAAGGCGTTCTGGGCGGTGGCAGCGCTCTCCAGTAGCGCCTTGTCGGCCTTGATTTCCTCCTTCAAGGCCGCCTCCCGCTTCTTGGCGCTGTCCAGAGCCTTGGTCAAAGTGGTTAGCTTCAACTCAAGATCCACATTGGAGACCTTGGCGGTGCCGAGCTCTCTGCCCTTCTCGGCGAGATCGGCTTCCAGCTGCGCCACCTTCGTCTTCAATTTCTCCTTGGCAGCTTCGACGGCGGCGGTGGCGTCTTCCGCTTGTTTGAGGGCTCCGCCAAGTCTTTCCTCGCGCGTGGCAAGCTCCTCCTCGTGAGCGTCGAGGTTGACCTTCCGCTGCACCAGCTCGCCCTCCTCCACGGCTAGCTTCACAGCGGCAAGTCGCTGCAGCTCTTCGGCTTCGGCCCTCTCGAGGAGAAAGGCCTTCCGCGCTTCAGCGAGCTGCTCCCGTTCCTCCGCCAGGGATCGGAGGGCTTCCCAGTGGAAACCCCCGAGCTCTTCTGCGCGCTTTTCAATGTCTGCTCCCGCCTTCGTGACAAGCGCCTCGCGGGACTCCAGCTTGGCTTGTCGCGCGTGGTAGAGCAACATCAACCTGCGCAGCAGCCGCTCTTCTTCGGGCTCGTTGCTGCTGCTGCTTGGCGCGTCGACCAGCTTCAGTCCCGCGGAGGCAAGCACTTCTCCATCGAAGATTTCCCCCTCGACCGGCGCCCTGGAGCTTGACGCCCAGGGGAGGTTGATGAAGACGCCTTCGCCGGCTTTCAAGTAAACGCCCGGCTGGGGCTCCTCGGTGCTTGGCGCTGCGGCTTCGGCGGACGGGTCGGCGGTCGGTGCAGCACCTGGCGCTCCTGCGGCCTCTGGGCCGTCAGTACGATCGCCAGATCCCTCGCCGGTCGCCACGGCGCTAGCCTTGGCGGCATCGGCGCCGGCAGGATCACCCGCGCCGGCTACGTCCTCGGCGGCGACCTCGATCTCCATCCGCTCTGCAGCGGATGGGTCTGACAGCCGGCAAGGGGAGAAGAGTCAAGTAAAATCCAGCGAAAATTCAAGAAGATCAAAGGAAGAAGAACCCGAGAGAAGTTGTGAGGCAAGAGGAGTACCTGCGCCAGGCTCTGCAGTTGTGGTCTCCACTGTCGGAGGGCCGCTGGTTCTCTCCCCCGCCGGGGAACCCTCCCTTGCCGGAGACTTCTCCATTTCCGGGAAGCCTTCCCTTGCCGGAGAGTTCTCCCTTGTCGGGGAATTTTCCCTTGTCGGGGAATTCTCCCTGGGCTCCTGGTGGGGCTGCTCGGCTCCTACACAAGTCAACAAGCAGATATTAGCAAAGACAAGTACTCCGCGGAAAATAATTCACACACTTACGCTGGGGGCTGCCATGGAGGAAAGTCGCCAGCTCCGGCAAGGTCGTCTCGGGCGCGCCACCTGTTGTCGCAGTGGGCTCGTCCTCGGTGATGATCTCCGGGGCCTTAGCTCTCTTTGCCGTTCTCTGGGCCAGAGTCCTAAAGAGGAACAGATTCAGGGAAAAGCAAGCGAGAAACAAGACCAACAGCAAGAGTTGAAGAAATGCAGTACAACAAGAGAAGCTTACTCTTCTTCTTCTTCCTCGTCGGAGCTTAACGCGGAGAAGTCGAAGCCTGACGCGTGCCCGGTGCGAGGAGGCGGAGGAGAAGCTTCCCTTGGCCGCTTGGCGGGAGCAGTGGCGGCGGTCCAAGACGACCCCGCTCCGGCTGCTGGCGTGGCGTGAGTAGCGGCAGGGACTGAAGCGGTGGTCCGGCTAGACTCCGCTCCCGTTGCCGTCGTAGCATGGGGCGCTCCCGCGGCAACGGTGTTTGCCGTGGTTGAGCGTGTCACGCGGCGTGGCGACTGTCGGCCCGCATGCCGCTCCGCCGCATCACCAACCTTGCGGAGACGTCTTCTTGGTGGGGATGGAGGCTCTGTTTCTGGTGGGCTGCCTGGAGACGGGGAGGAAGAAGGGTCGATTTGCAACGAGCCGCTCGTGTCCTTGGCGGGCTCGCTCGGCTCGGTGTCTTGCCCGGCAAGCCCCTTCTTGCTGGCAGGCTCCCCTCGCTCGGCGCGGCCTGCCGCTTCTGCTGCATCAGCCTCCTCCGCAGTAAACCCAAATTCGCCCGCGGCTGCGGCTGCCGCTGCCTCCTCCATCCTGGTGGCAATGAGCGCCAACTCCGCATCCGAGGTGTTGCGGGTGAGGCCGTCCTTCTCGTCGGGACGGACTGGCACTTCCACCAAGTCGTCGAAGAACTGCTGCACGACCTCGTTGGCAGGTTTCTGCCAAGTTGGCACAATTCCATGCGAGTCACACTCCGGCATCATCGCACGGATGCGATCGAGCGAGGAATTGTTGCACAACGGCACGACGCCCCCTGGAAACCTGAACACCTCGAGATGTTGGGGGTCATATTTGAACAACTCCTGCAGCATTGCGTTGAGCTCTAGGACTGTGAAGTTATAGTTGAGGCCCGGTCGCAGCCTCATAATGTCTGCCGCGTTCTTGAACTCCCAAGTGGGCCTCCCCCGTTCCTGCAGGGGGGCGATGCGGCGGCGAAGGAAGTCTGCGCTAACAGCACCAACAGTAAGCCCGGCAAGCCTAAGGCGCAGGATCCTGGTGACAACAATTCTCAGCCTGTCGTCTTCCGGGGCCAAGTCGCTCCAATCGCTACCGCGTACTACTGGGGTTTTGCGCCGGGTGGTGAATGGCTGCGGATCCTCTTCGTCAATCCAGCACCAATCCGCTCTCCACTCCTCCCACTTGCCGCGGAGCTCTCCCTCCAGATAAGTCTCCTTCTTGCCGGCCCTTGAGATCCAGGCAATCCCGCCGGATAGAGGCTCTCCTCTCTCTACTCGGGGGATGAAGAAGTGGCGGAAGAGGGCTACGTTGGGAAGGACTCCGACAAAGTTTTCGCAGAGATGTGCGAAAACTGCCATTGTCAGGACGGCATTGGGGGTAAAGTCAAGGAGGTGGAATCCGTACGTATTCATGATGTCGCAGAAGAAATCTGAGAAGGGCGGACAGAGCCCACAGTAGAAGAACAGAGCAAAAAAGGGGTATCCATTCGGGGCCTTCTTCCAAGCGGCGGTGGGGAGTACCTTTGTGCACGGATGCGCGCCCATCTCCGCCGACCAGAACAGATAGTAGTCCTCCCTCAGCTCCTTCGCGCCGAGCTTGGAGGGGAAAACGGACCGCTCCTTCCGCAGCACCGCGAGCCGCTGCGCCTCGGTCGTCTTCACGGTCTTCCCCTTGTCGGCTTTTGGAGCCATGGCGGAAGTAGTGGAGGAGGTCGACGGCGTTAGTGGCGCTAGTGGCGATGGGGGGCGGAGCGCTGCTCTCTCTCTCTCAGCTTTGGGGAGGCAAGGGAGCGGCGGAGATTTCTGAGAATTGGGAACGGCAACGGGCGAGTGAGCCAACTGCCCCTGTTTCCCCTGCTTATAAAGGGGGAGGGGGCGGACGTTCCGCATTTCCGAATAAAATAAACCCCCACGACCTCTCCCAC